>NW_027464259.1:0-177630 GCF_050947455.1 Rhinoderma darwinii
TATATATTAACCCCCTCCCTGCCACCAATGTCCATGAGATCCAGTCTGTACTTATAGTAGCTGCACTACAACTCTCAGCATGGTTTGTTAATATTTTCTTGGACTTGTAGGTTCCCCATTAGCAGGACACATCATGCCTATGTATTATGAACCTACATATATATATATGTATATATTATGGACATTCTGGGATTTGTGGTACTACAGCTTTATAAGCCCCGGCTCCTCTCCCTGTTGTATGATCCTGGTGTCAGGGATTGCTGGGACTTGTAGTTATGCTGCAGCTGATAGAGTGCATTGCGCCTGAGCTGTATGTAAGTACATGATATGATACGTGTGGTGCCTCCTGGGACTTGTAGTTCCACATCAGCTTTCCTTCTGTTGCCAGAGATTGAGTTCAGCTTTACAGTCTTCCTGCTCTATATGATGAGGGTCATACTGCCAGGGATCGCTGGGTTTTGTAGTTTCAGGTTTACAGTTATATATGATGATGGCACTTGTAGTCCCCATAGACGCTATATATATATATGGCTATATAATGCATTGGGACTTGCTGCGCCTTGTAGTTCTCGGTCCCCTCCAGCTTGTGTGACGGCTGGCTGTAGTTCCCGCTGTGTCCTGCAGGGGGCGCAATTCGCGCTGTACAGGCACATCTGCCTGACGTCGCCGAGTCCCGCTGGCTGCGGAGCTCTTATAGCCCGGGGTGAGCGCTCGGGAGGCAGCAGCAGCAGAGCCCCGGACCCGGAGACATGTCCCCCGCAGGAAGAGAGCTCACCCTGCTCCTGGGAGCCCTGTCCCTGCTCTGCATGGCCCGGAGCACGCCCGCCCAGAGCCCGACCCCGTGAGTACCCGCAGTAGTCAGTGTGATAAGAAGTGTGAGATGTCAGTAAATATAAAGTGTCAGTAAATATACAGTGTAAAGTGTCAGTGAATATACAGTGTAAAGTGTCAGTAAATATACAGTGAGTGTAAAGTGTCAGTAAATATACAGTGAGTATGAGATGTCAGTAATTATACAGTGTGAGGTGTCAGTAAATATAGTGAGTGTGAGGTGTCAGTAAATATACAGTGAGTATGAGATGTCAGTAAATATAGTGAGTGTGTGGTGTCAGTAAATATACAGTGAGTGTGAGGTGTCAGTAAATATACAGTGTGAGGTGTCAGTAAATATACAGTGTGAGGTGTCAGTAATTATACAGTGTGAGGTGTCAGTAAATATACAGTGCGAGGTGTCAGTAATTATACAGTGCGAGGTGTCAGTAAATATACAGTGAGTGTGAGGTGTCAGTAAATATACAGTGAGTGTGAGGTGTCAGTAAATATACAGTGAGTGTGAGGTGTCAGTAAATATACAGTGAGTGTGAGGTGTCAGTAAATATACAGTGTGAGGTGTCAGTAATTATACAGTGAGTGTGAAGTGTCAGTAAATATACAGTGAGTGTGAGGTGTCAGTAAATATACAGTGAGTATGAGGTGTCAGTAAATGTACAGTAAGTGTGAAGTGTCAGTAAATATACGGTAAGTGTGAGGTGTCAGTAAATATACAGTGTGAGGTGTCAGTAAATATACAGTGCAAGGTGTCAGTAAATATACAGTGTGAGGTGTCAGTAAATATACAGTGAGTGTGAAGTGTCAGTAAATATACAGTGTGAGGTGTCAGTAAATATACAGTGTGAGGTGTCAGTAATTATACAGTGTGAGGTGTCAGTAAATATACAGTGTGAGGTGTCAGTAAATATACAGTGTGAGGTGTCAGTAAATTTACAGTGAGTGTGAGGTGTCAGTAAATATACAGTGAGTATGAGATGTCAGTAAATATACAGTGAGTGTGAAGTGTCAGTAAATATACAGTGTGAGGTGTCAGTAAATATACAGTGAGTGTGAAGTGTCAGTAAATATACAGTGTGAGGTGTCAGTAAATATACAGTGAGTGTGAGGTGTCAGTAAATATACAGTGAGTGTGAAGTGTCAGTAAATATACAGTGAGTATGAGGTGTCAGTAAATATACAGTGAATGTCAGGTGTCAGTAAATATACAGTGTGAGGTGTCAGTAAATATACAGTGTGAGGTGTCAGTAAATATACAGTGTGAGGTGTCAGTAAATATACAGTGTGAGGTGTCAGTAATTATACAGTGTGAGGTGTCAGTAATTATACAGTGTGAGGTGTCAGTAAATATACAGTGAGTGTGAAGTGTCAGTAAATATACAGTGAGTGTGAGGTGTCAGTAAATATACAGTGAGTATGAGGTGTCAGTAAATATACAGTGAGTGTGAGGTGTCAGTAAATATACAGTGTGAGGTGTCAGTAAATATACAGTGTGAGGTGTCAGTAATTATACAGTGTGAGGTGTCAGTAAATATACAGTGTGAGGTGTCAGTAAATATACAGTGAGTGTGAAGTGTCAGTAAATATACAGTGTGAGGTGTCAGTAAATATACAGTGAGTGTGAAGTGTCAGTAAATATACAGTGTGAGGTGTCAGTAAATATACAGTGAGTGTGAGGTGTCAGTAATTATACAGTGTCAGGTGTCAGTAAATATACAGTGAGTGTGAGGTGTCAGTAAATATACAGTGCGAGGTGTCAGTAAATATACAGTGCGAGGTGTCAGTAAATATACAGTGTGAGGTGTCAGTAAATATACAGTGAGTGTGAAGTGTCAGTAAATATACAGTGTGAGGTGTCAGTAAATATACAGTGTGAGGTGTCAGTAAATATACAGTGTGAGGTGTCAGTAATTATACAGTGTGAGGTGTCAGTAATTATACAGTGTGAGGTGTCAGTAAATATACAGTGTGAGGTGTCAGTAATTATACAGTGTGAGGTGTCAGTAATTATACAGTGTGAGGTGTCAGTAAATATACAGTGTGAGGTGTCAGTAAATATACAGTGAGTGTAAAGTGTCAGTAAATATACAGTGAGTGTGAGGTGTCAGTAAATATACAGTGAGTGTGAAGTGTCAGTAAATATACAGTGAGTGTGAGGTGTCGGTAAATATACAGTGAGTGTGAAGTGTCAGTAATTATACAGTGTGAGGTGTCAGTAATTATACAGTGAGTGTGAGGTGTCAGTAAATATACAGTGTGAGGTGTCAGTAATTATACAGTGTGAGGTGTCAGTAAATATACAGTGTGAGGTGTCAGTAAATATACAGTGAGTGTGAGGTGTCAGTAAATATACAGTGTCAGGTGTCAGTAAATATACAGTGAGTGTGAGGTGTCAGTAAATATACAGTGTCAAGTGTCAGTAAATATACAGTGTGAGGTGTCAGTAATTATACAGTGTGAGATGTCAGTAAATATACAGTGAGTGTGAGGTGTCAGTAAATATACAGTGTGAGGTGTCAGTAAATATACAGTGTGAGGTGTCAGTAAATATACAGTGTGAGGTGTCAGTAATTATACAGTGTGAGGTGTCAGTAAATATACAGTATGAGGTGTCAGTAAATATACAGTGAGTGTAAAGTGTCAGTAAATATACAGTGTGAGGTGTCAGTAAATATACAGTGAGTGTGAGGTGTCAGTAAATATACAGTGTCAGGTGTCAGTAAATATACAGTGAGTGTGAGGTGTCAGTAAATATACAGTGTGAGGTGTCAGTAAATATACAGTGTGAGGTGTCAGTAAATATACAGTGTGAGGTGTCAGTAATTATACAGTGTGAGGTGTCAGTAAATATACAGTATAGGTGAGGTGTCAGTAAATATACAGTGAGTGTAAAGTGTCAGTAAATATACAGTGAGTGTGAAGTGTCAGTAATTATACAGTGTGAGGTGTCAGTAATTATACAGTGAGTGTGAGGTGTCAGTAAATATACAGTGTGAGGTGTCAGTAAATATACAGTGTGAGGTGTCAGTAATTATACAGTGTGAGGTGTCAGTAAATATACAGTGTGAGGTGTCAGTAAATATACAGTGAGTGTGAGGTGTCAGTAAATATACAGTGAGTATGAGGTGTCAGTAAATATACAGTAAGTGTGAAGTGTCAGTAAATATACAGTGAGTGTGAGGTGTCAGTAATTATACAGTGTCAGGTGTCAGTAAATATACAGTGAGTGTGAGGTGTCAGTAAATATACAGTGCGAGGTGTCAGTAAATATACAGTGCGAGGTGTCAGTAAATATACAGTGTGAGGTGTCAGTAAATATACAGTGAGTGTGAAGTGTCAGTAAATATACAGTGTGAGGTGTCAGTAAATATACAGTGTGAGGTGTCAGTAATTATACAGTGTGAGGTGTCAGTAAATATACAGTGTGAGGTGTCAGTAAATATACAGTGTGAGGTGTCAGTAAATATACAGTGTGAGGTGTCAGTAAATATACAGTGAGTGTAAAGTGTCAGTAAATATACAGTGAGTGTGAGGTGTCAGTAAATATACAGTGAGTGTGAAGTGTCAGTAAATATACAGTGAGTGTGAGGTGTCGGTAAATATACAGTAAGTGTGAAGTGTCAGTAAATATACAGTGTGAGGTGTCAGTAATTATACAGTGAGTGTGAGGTGTCAGTAAATATACAGTGTGAGGTGTCAGTAAATATACAGTGTGAGGTGTCAGTAATTATACAGTGTGAGGTGTCAGTAAATATACAGTGTGAGGTGTCAGTAAATATACAGTGAGTGTGAGGTGTCAGTAAATATACAGTGTCAGGTGTCAGTAAATATACAGTGAGTGTGAGGTGTCAGTAAATATACAGTGTCAAGTGTCAGTAAATATACAGTGAGTGTGAGGTGTCAGTAATTATACAGTGTGAGGTGTCAGTAAATATACAGTGAGTGTGAGGTGTCAGTAAATATACAGTGTGAGGTGTCAGTAAATATACAGTGTGAGGTGTCAGTAAATATACAGTGTGAGGTGTCAGTAATTATACAGTGTGAGGTGTCAGTAAATATACAGTGTGAGGTGTCAGTAAATATACAGTGAGTGTGAGGTGTCAGTAAATATACAGTGTGAGGTGTCAGTAAATATACAGTGAGTGTGAGGTGTCAGTAAATATACAGTGTGAGGTGTCAGTAAATATACAGTGTGAGGTGTCAGTAAATATACAGTGTCAAGTGTCAGTAAATATACAGTGTGAGGTGTCAGTAATTATACAGTGTGAGGTGTCAGTAAATATACAGTGAGTGTGAGGTGTCAGTAAATATACAGTGTGAGGTGTCAGTAAATATACAGTGTGAGGTGTCAGTAAATATACAGTGTGAGGTGTCAGTAATTATACAGTGTGAGGTGTCAGTAAATATACAGTATGAGGTGTCAGTAAATATACAGTGAGTGTAAAGTGTCAGTAAATATACAGTGTGAGGTGTCAGTAAATATACAGTGAGTGTGAGGTGTCAGTAAATATACAGTGTCAGGTGTCAGTAAATATACAGTGAGTGTGAGGTGTCAGTAAATATACAGTGTCAAGTGTCAGTAAATATACAGTGTGAGGTGTCAGTAATTATACAGTGTGAGGTGTCAGTAAATATACAGTGAGTGTGAGGTGTCCAGTAAATATACAGTGTGAGGTGTCAGTAAATATACAGTGTGAGGTGTCAGTAAATATACAGTGTGAGGTGTCAGTAATTATACAGTGTGAGGTGTCAGTAAATATACAGTATGAGGTGTCAGTAAATATACAGTGAGTGTAAAGTGTCAGTAAATATACAGTGAGTGTGAAGTGTCAGTAATTATACAGTGAGTGTGAGGTGTCAGTAAATATACAGTGTGAGGTGTCAGTAAATATACAGTGTGAGGTGTCAGTAATTATACAGTGTGAGGTGTCAGTAAATATACAGTGTGAGGTGTCAGTAAATATACAGTGAGTGTGAGGTGTCAGTAAATATACAGTGTCAGATGTCAGTAAATATACAGTGAGGGTGAGGTGTCAGTAAATATACAGTGTCAAGTGTCAGTAAATATACAGTGTGAGGTGTCAGTAATTATACAGTGTGAGGTGTCAGTAAATATACAGTGAGTGTGAGGTGTCAGTAAATATACAGTGTGAGGTGTCAGTAAATATACAGTGTGAGGTGTCAGTAATTATACAGTGTGAGGTGTCAGTAAATATACAGTGTGAGGTGTCGGTAAATATACAGTGTGAGGTGTCAGTAAATATACAGTGTGAGGTGTCAGTAATTATACAGTGTGAGGTGTCAGTAAATATACAGTGTGAGGTGTCAGTAAATATACAGTGTGAGGTGTCAGTAAATATACAGTGTGAGGTGTCAGTAAATATACAGTGTGAGGTGTCAGTAATTATACAGTGTGAGGTGTCGGTAAATATACAGTGTGAGGTGTCAGTAAAATATACAGTGTGAGGTGTCAGTAAATATACAGTGTGAGGTGTCAGTAAATACACAGTGTGAGGTGTCAGTAAATTATACAGTGTGAAGTGTCGGTAAATATACAGTATGAGGTGTCAGTAAATATACAGTGAGTGTGAGGTGTCAGTAATTATACAGTGAGTGTGAGGTGTCAGTAAATATACAGTGTGAGGTGTCAGTAAATATACAGTGTGAGGTGTCAGTAAATATACAGTGAGTGTGAAGTGTCGGTAAATATACAGTGAGTGTGAGGTGTCAGTAATTATACAGTGTGAGGTGTCAGTAAATATACAGTGTGAGGTGTCGGTAAATATACAGTGTGAGGTGTCAGTAAATATACAGTGTGAGGTGTCAGTAATTATACAGTGTGAGGTGTCAGTAAATATACAGTGTGAGGTGTCAGTAATTATACAGTGTGAGGTGTCAGTAAATATACAGTGTGAGGTGTCAGTAAATATACAGTGTGAGGTGTCAGTAATTATACAGTGTGAGGTGTCAGTAAATATACAGTGTGAGGTGTCAGTAAATATACAGTGTGAGGTGTCGGTGATTATACAGTGTGAGGTGTCAGTAAATATACAGTGAGTGTGAGGTGTCAGTAATTATACAGTGTGAGGTGTCAGTAAATATACAGTGTGAGGTGTCGGTAAATATACAGTGTGAGGTGTCAGTAAATATACAGTGTGAGGTGTCAGTAATTATACAGTGTGAGGTGTCAGTAAATATACAGTGTGAGGTGTCAGTAATTATACAGTGTGAGGTGTCAGTAATTATACAGTGTGAGGTGTCAGTAAATATACAGTGTGAGGTGTCAGTAAATATACAGTGTGAGGTGTCGGTGATTATACAGTGTGAGGTGTCAGTAAATATACAGTGTGAGGTGTCGGTGATTATACAGTGTGAGGTGTCAGTAATTATACAGTGTGAGGTGTCAGTAAATATACAGTGTGAGGTGTCAGTAAATATACAGTGAGTGTGAGGTGTCAGTAATTATACAGTGTGAGGTGTCAGTAAATATACAGTGTGAGGTGTCAGTAATTATACAGTGTGAGGTGTCAGTAAATATACAGTGAGTGTGAGGTGTCAGTAAATATACAGTGTGAGGTGTCAGTAATTATACAGTGTGAGGTGTCAGTAAATATACAGTGAGTGTGAGGTGTCAGTAAATATACAGTGTGAGGTGTCAGTAATTATACAGTGTGAGGTGTCAGTAATTATACAGTGTGAGGTGTCAGTAAATATACAGTGTGAGGTGTCAGTAAATATACAGTGTGAGGTGTCAGTAAATTTACAGTGAGTGTGAGGTGTCAGTAAATATACAGTGAGTATGAGATGTCAGTAAATATACAGTGAGTGTGAGGTGTCAGTAAATATACAGTGAGTGTGAGGTGTGAGTAAATATACAGTGAGTGTGAGGTGTCAGTAAATATACAGTGCGAGGTGTCAGTAAATATTCAGTGAGTGTAAAGTGTCAGTAAATATTCAGTGAGTGTGAGGTGTCAGTAAATATACAGTGTGAGGTGTCAGTAATTATACGGTGAGTGTGAAGTGTCAGTAAATATACGGTAAGTGTGAGGTGTCAGTAAATATACAGTGAGTTTGAGGTGTCAGTAAATATACAGTGAGTGTGAGGTGTCAGTAAATATACAGTGAGTGTGAGGTGTCAGTAAATATACAGTGAGTGTGAGGTGTCAGTAAATATAGTGAGTGTGAGGTGTCAGTAAATATACAGTGAGTATGAGGTGTCAGTAAATATACAGTGAGTATGAGGTGTCAGTAAATATACAGTGAGTATGAGGTGTCAGTAAATATACAGTGAGTGTGAAGTGTCAGTAAATATACAGTGAATGTCAGGTGTCAGTAATTATACAGTGAGTGTGAGGTGTCAGTAAATATACAGTGAGTGTGAGGTGTCAGTAAATATACAGTGCGAGGTGTCAGTAAATATTCAGTGAGTGTGAGGTGTCAGTAAATATACAGTGTGAGTTGTCAGTAATTATACAGTGAGTGTGAGGTGTCAGTAAATATACAGTGAGTATGAGGTGTCAGTAAATATACAGTGAGTTTGAGGTGTCAGTAAATATACAGTGAGTGTGAGGTGTCAGTAAATATACAGTGAGTGTGAGGTGTCAGTAAATATACAGTGAGTGTGAGGTGTCAGTAAATATAGTGAGTGTGAGGTGTCAGTAAATATACAGTGAGTATGAGGTGTCAGTAAATATACAGTGAGTGTGAAGTGTCAGTAAATATACAGTGTGAGGTGTCAGTAAATATACAGTGTGAGGTGTCAGTAAATATTCAGTGAGTGTAAAGTGTCAGTAAATATTCAGTGAATGTCAGGTGTCAGTAATTATACAGTGAGTGTGAGGTGTCAGTAAATATACAGTGCGAGGTGTCAGTAAATATTCAGTGAGTGTAAAGTGTCAGTAAATATTCAGTGAGTGTGAGGTGTCAGTAAATATACAGTGAGTGTGAGGTGTCAGTAAATATACAGTGAGTGTGAGGTGTCAGTAAATATACAGTGAGTGTGAGGTGTCAGTAAATATACAGTGTGTGAGGTGTCAGTAAATATACAGTGAGTGTGAGGTGTCAGTAAATATACAGTGAGTGTGAGGTGTCAGTAAATATACAGTGAATGTGAGGTGTCAGTAAATATACAGTGAGTGTGAGGTGTCAGTAATTATACAGTGTGAGGTGTCAGTAAATATACAGTGAGTATGAGGTGTCAGTAAATATACAGTGAGTATGAGGTGTCAGTAAATATACAGTGAGTGTGAAGTGTCAGTAAATATACAGTGAATGTCAGGTGTCAGTAAATATTCAGCGAGTGTGAGGTGTCAGTAAATATACAGTGAGTGTGAGGTGTCAGTAAATATACAGTGTGAGGTGTCAGTAATTATACAGTGTGAGGTGTCAGTAATTATACAGCGTGAGGTGTCAGTAAATATACAGTGTGAGGTGTCAGTAAATATACAGTGTGAGGTGTCAGTAAATATACAGTGTGAGGTGTCAGTAATTATACAGTGAATGTGAGGTGTCAGTAAATATACAGTGTGAGGTGTCAGTAAATATACAGTGTGAGGTGTCAGTAATTATACAGTGTGAGGTGTCAGTAATTATACAGTGTGAGGTGTCAGTAAATATACAGTGTGAGGTGTCAGTAATTATACGGTGAGTGTGAGGTGTCAGTAAATATACGGTAAGTGTGAGGTGTCAGTAAATATACAGTGAGTGTGAGGTGTCAGTAAATATACAGTGAGTATGAGGTGTCAGTAAATATACAGTGAGTGTGAGGTGTCAGTAAATATAGTGAGTGTGAGGTGTCAGTAAATATACAGTGAGTATGAGGTGTCAGTAAATATACAGTGAGTATGAGGTGTCAGTAAATATACAGTGAGTATGAGGTGTCAGTAAATATACAGTGAGTGTGAAGTGTCAGTAAATATACAGTGAATGTCAGGTGTCAGTAATTATACAGTGAGTGTGAGGTGTCAGTAAATATACAGTGAGTGTGAGGTGTCAGTAAATATACAGTGCGAGGTGTCAGTAAATATTCAGTGAGTGTAAAGTGTCAGTAAATATTCAGTGAGTGTGAGGTGTCAGTAAATATTCAGTGAGTGTGAGGTGTCAGTAATTATACAGTGAGTGTGAGGTGTCAGTAATTATACAGTGAGTGTGAGGTGTCAGTAAATATACGGTAAGTGTGAGGTGTCAGTAAATATACAGTGAGTTTGAGGTGTCAGTAAATATACAGTGAGTGTGAGGTGTCAGTAAATATACAGTGAGTGTGAGGTGTCAGTAAATATACAGTGAGTGTGAGGTGTCAGTAAATATAGTGAGTGTGAGGTGTCAGTAAATATACAGTGAGTATGAGGTGTCAGTAAATATACAGTGAGTATGAGGTGTCAGTAAATATACAGTGAGTATGCGGTGTCAGTAAATATACAGTGAGTGTGAAGTGTCAGTAAATATACAGTGTGAGGTGTCAGTAAATATACAGTGTGAGGTGTCAGTAAATATTCAGTGAGTGTAAAGTGTCAGTAAATATTCAGTGAATGTCAGGTGTCAGTAATTATACAGTGAGTGTGAGGTGTCAGTAAATATACAGTGAGAGGTGTCAGTAAATATTCAGTGAGTGTAAAGTGTCAGTAAATATTCAGTGAGTGTGAGGTGTCAGTAAATATACAGTGAGTGTGAGGTGTCAGTAAATATACAGTGTGTGTGAGGTGTCAGTAAATATACAGTGAGTGTGAGGTGTCAGTAAATATACAGTGAGTGTGAGGTGTCAGTAAATATACAGTGAGAGGTGTCAGTAAATATACAGTGAGTGTGAGGTGTCAGTAAATATACAGTGAGTGTGAGGTGTCAGTAAATATACAGTGAGAGGTGTCAGTAAATATACAGTGAGTATGAGGTGTCAGTAAATATACAGTGAGTATGAGGTGTCAGTAAATATACAGTGAGTGTGAAGTGTCAGTAAATATACAGTGAATGTCAGGTGTCAGTAAATATACAGCGAGTGTGAGGTGTCAGTAAATATACAGTGAGTGTGAGGTGTCAGTAAATATACAGTGAGTATAAAATGTCAGTAAATATACAGCGAGTGTGAGGTGTCAGTAAATATACAGTGTGAGGTGTCAGTAAATATACAGTGTGAGGTGTCAGTAATTATACAGTGTGAGGTGTCAGTAATTATACAGCGTGAGGTGTCAGTAAATATACAGTGTGAGGTGTCAGTAAATATACAGTGTGAGGTGTCAGTAAATATACAGTGTGAGGTGTCAGTAATTATACAGTGAATGTGAGGTGTCAGTAAATATACAGTGTGAGGTGTCAGTAAATATACAGTGTGAGGTGTCAGTAAATATACAGTGTGAGGTGTCAGTAATTATACAGTGTGAGGTGTCAGTAAATATACAGTGTGAGGTGTCAGTAATTATACAGTGAATGTGAGGTGTCAGTAAATATACAGTGTGAGGTGTCAGTAATTATACAGTGTGAGGTGTCAGTAAATATACAGTGTGAGGTGTCAGTAAATATACAGTGAGTGTGAGGTGTCAGTAATTATACAGTGTGAGGTGTCAGTAAATATACAGTGTGAGGTGTCAGTAATTATACAGTGTGAGGTGTCAGTAAATATACAGTGAGTGTGAGGTGTCAGTAAATATACAGTGTGAGGTGTCAGTAATTATACAGTGTGAGGTGTCAGTAAATATACAGTGAGTGTGAGGTGTCAGTAAATATACAGTGTGAGGTGTCAGTAATTATACAGTGTGAGGTGTCAGTAATTATACAGTGTGAGGTGTCAGTAAATATACAGTGTGAGGTGTCAGTAAATATACAGTGTGAGGTGTCAGTAAATTTACAGTGAGTGTGAGGTGTCAGTAAATATACAGTGAGTATGAGATGTCAGTAAATATACAGTGAGTGTGAGGTGTCAGTAAATATACAGTGAGTGTGAGGTGTGAGTAAATATACAGTGAGTGTGAGGTGTCAGTAAATATACAGTGCGAGGTGTCAGTAAATATTCAGTGAGTGTAAAGTGTCAGTAAATATTCAGTGAGTGTGAGGTGTCAGTAAATATACAGTGTGAGGTGTCAGTAATTATACGGTGAGTGTGAAGTGTCAGTAAATATACGGTAAGTGTGAGGTGTCAGTAAATATACAGTGAGTTTGAGGTGTCAGTAAATATACAGTGAGTGTGAGGTGTCAGTAAATATACAGTGAGTGTGAGGTGTCAGTAAATATACAGTGAGTGTGAGGTGTCAGTAAATATAGTGAGTGTGAGGTGTCAGTAAATATACAGTGAGTATGAGGTGTCAGTAAATATACAGTGAGTATGAGGTGTCAGTAAATATACAGTGAGTATGAGGTGTCAGTAAATATACAGTGAGTGTGAAGTGTCAGTAAATATACAGTGAATGTCAGGTGTCAGTAATTATACAGTGAGTGTGAGGTGTCAGTAAATATACAGTGAGTGTGAGGTGTCAGTAAATATACAGTGCGAGGTGTCAGTAAATATTCAGTGAGTGTGAGGTGTCAGTAAATATACAGTGTGAGTTGTCAGTAATTATACAGTGAGTGTGAGGTGTCAGTAAATATACAGTGAGTATGAGGTGTCAGTAAATATACAGTGAGTTTGAGGTGTCAGTAAATATACAGTGAGTGTGAGGTGTCAGTAAATATACAGTGAGTGTGAGGTGTCAGTAAATATACAGTGAGTGTGAGGTGTCAGTAAATATAGTGAGTGTGAGGTGTCAGTAAATATACAGTGAGTATGAGGTGTCAGTAAATATACAGTGAGTGTGAAGTGTCAGTAAATATACAGTGTGAGGTGTCAGTAAATATACAGTGTGAGGTGTCAGTAAATATTCAGTGAGTGTAAAGTGTCAGTAAATATTCAGTGAATGTCAGGTGTCAGTAATTATACAGTGAGTGTGAGGTGTCAGTAAATATACAGTGCGAGGTGTCAGTAAATATTCAGTGAGTGTAAAGTGTCAGTAAATATTCAGTGAGTGTGAGGTGTCAGTAAATATACAGTGAGTGTGAGGTGTCAGTAAATATACAGTGAGTGTGAGGTGTCAGTAAATATACAGTGAGTGTGAGGTGTCAGTAAATATACAGTGTGTGAGGTGTCAGTAAATATACAGTGAGTGTGAGGTGTCAGTAAATATACAGTGAGTGTGAGGTGTCAGTAAATATACAGTGAATGTGAGGTGTCAGTAAATATACAGTGAGTGTGAGGTGTCAGTAATTATACAGTGTGAGGTGTCAGTAAATATACAGTGAGTATGAGGTGTCAGTAAATATACAGTGAGTATGAGGTGTCAGTAAATATACAGTGAGTGTGAAGTGTCAGTAAATATACAGTGAATGTCAGGTGTCAGTAAATATTCAGCGAGTGTGAGGTGTCAGTAAATATACAGTGAGTGTGAGGTGTCAGTAAATATACAGTGTGAGGTGTCAGTAATTATACAGTGTGAGGTGTCAGTAATTATACAGCGTGAGGTGTCAGTAAATATACAGTGTGAGGTGTCAGTAAATATACAGTGTGAGGTGTCAGTAAATATACAGTGTGAGGTGTCAGTAATTATACAGTGAATGTGAGGTGTCAGTAAATATACAGTGTGAGGTGTCAGTAAATATACAGTGTGAGGTGTCAGTAATTATACAGTGTGAGGTGTCAGTAATTATACAGTGTGAGGTGTCAGTAAATATACAGTGTGAGGTGTCAGTAATTATACGGTGAGTGTGAGGTGTCAGTAAATATACGGTAAGTGTGAGGTGTCAGTAAATATACAGTGAGTGTGAGGTGTCAGTAAATATACAGTGAGTATGAGGTGTCAGTAAATATACAGTGAGTGTGAGGTGTCAGTAAATATAGTGAGTGTGAGGTGTCAGTAAATATACAGTGAGTATGAGGTGTCAGTAAATATACAGTGAGTATGAGGTGTCAGTAAATATACAGTGAGTATGAGGTGTCAGTAAATATACAGTGAGTGTGAAGTGTCAGTAAATATACAGTGAATGTCAGGTGTCAGTAATTATACAGTGAGTGTGAGGTGTCAGTAAATATACAGTGAGTGTGAGGTGTCAGTAAATATACAGTGCGAGGTGTCAGTAAATATTCAGTGAGTGTAAAGTGTCAGTAAATATTCAGTGAGTGTGAGGTGTCAGTAAATATTCAGTGAGTGTGAGGTGTCAGTAATTATACAGTGAGTGTGAGGTGTCAGTAATTATACAGTGAGTGTGAGGTGTCAGTAAATATACGGTAAGTGTGAGGTGTCAGTAAATATACAGTGAGTTTGAGGTGTCAGTAAATATACAGTGAGTGTGAGGTGTCAGTAAATATACAGTGAGTGTGAGGTGTCAGTAAATATACAGTGAGTGTGAGGTGTCAGTAAATATAGTGAGTGTGAGGTGTCAGTAAATATACAGTGAGTATGAGGTGTCAGTAAATATACAGTGAGTATGAGGTGTCAGTAAATATACAGTGAGTATGCGGTGTCAGTAAATATACAGTGAGTGTGAAGTGTCAGTAAATATACAGTGTGAGGTGTCAGTAAATATACAGTGTGAGGTGTCAGTAAATATTCAGTGAGTGTAAAGTGTCAGTAAATATTCAGTGAATGTCAGGTGTCAGTAATTATACAGTGAGTGTGAGGTGTCAGTAAATATACAGTGAGAGGTGTCAGTAAATATTCAGTGAGTGTAAAGTGTCAGTAAATATTCAGTGAGTGTGAGGTGTCAGTAAATATACAGTGAGTGTGAGGTGTCAGTAAATATACAGTGTGTGTGAGGTGTCAGTAAATATACAGTGAGTGTGAGGTGTCAGTAAATATACAGTGAGTGTGAGGTGTCAGTAAATATACAGTGAGAGGTGTCAGTAAATATACAGTGAGTGTGAGGTGTCAGTAAATATACAGTGAGTGTGAGGTGTCAGTAAATATACAGTGAGAGGTGTCAGTAAATATACAGTGAGTATGAGGTGTCAGTAAATATACAGTGAGTATGAGGTGTCAGTAAATATACAGTGAGTGTGAAGTGTCAGTAAATATACAGTGAATGTCAGGTGTCAGTAAATATACAGCGAGTGTGAGGTGTCAGTAAATATACAGTGAGTGTGAGGTGTCAGTAAATATACAGTGAGTATAAAATGTCAGTAAATATACAGCGAGTGTGAGGTGTCAGTAAATATACAGTGTGAGGTGTCAGTAAATATACAGTGTGAGGTGTCAGTAATTATACAGTGTGAGGTGTCAGTAATTATACAGCGTGAGGTGTCAGTAAATATACAGTGTGAGGTGTCAGTAAATATACAGTGTGAGGTGTCAGTAAATATACAGTGTGAGGTGTCAGTAATTATACAGTGAATGTGAGGTGTCAGTAAATATACAGTGTGAGGTGTCAGTAAATATACAGTGTGAGGTGTCAGTAAATATACAGTGTGAGGTGTCAGTAATTATACAGTGTGAGGTGTCAGTAAATATACAGTGTGAGGTGTCAGTAATTATACAGTGAATGTGAGGTGTCAGTAAATATACAGTGTGAGGTGTCAGTAATTATACAGTGTGAGGTGTCAGTAAATATACAGTGTGAGGTGTCAGTAAATATACAGTGAGTGTGAGGTGTCAGTAATTATACAGTGTGAGGTGTCAGTAAATATACAGTGTGAGGTGTCAGTAATTATACAGTGTGAGGTGTCAGTAAATATACAGTGAGTGTGAGGTGTCAGTAAATATACAGTGTGAGGTGTCAGTAATTATACAGTGTGAGGTGTCAGTAAATATACAGTGAGTGTGAGGTGTCAGTAAATATACAGTGTGAGGTGTCAGTAATTATACAGTGTGAGGTGTCAGTAATTATACAGTGTGAGGTGTCAGTAAATATACAGTGTGAGGTGTCAGTAAATATACAGTGTGAGGTGTCAGTAAATTTACAGTGAGTGTGAGGTGTCAGTAAATATACAGTGAGTATGAGATGTCAGTAAATATACAGTGAGTGTGAGGTGTCAGTAAATATACAGTGAGTGTGAGGTGTGAGTAAATATACAGTGAGTGTGAGGTGTCAGTAAATATACAGTGCGAGGTGTCAGTAAATATTCAGTGAGTGTAAAGTGTCAGTAAATATTCAGTGAGTGTGAGGTGTCAGTAAATATACAGTGTGAGGTGTCAGTAATTATACGGTGAGTGTGAAGTGTCAGTAAATATACGGTAAGTGTGAGGTGTCAGTAAATATACAGTGAGTTTGAGGTGTCAGTAAATATACAGTGAGTGTGAGGTGTCAGTAAATATACAGTGAGTGTGAGGTGTCAGTAAATATACAGTGAGTGTGAGGTGTCAGTAAATATAGTGAGTGTGAGGTGTCAGTAAATATACAGTGAGTATGAGGTGTCAGTAAATATACAGTGAGTATGAGGTGTCAGTAAATATACAGTGAGTATGAGGTGTCAGTAAATATACAGTGAGTGTGAAGTGTCAGTAAATATACAGTGAATGTCAGGTGTCAGTAATTATACAGTGAGTGTGAGGTGTCAGTAAATATACAGTGAGTGTGAGGTGTCAGTAAATATACAGTGCGAGGTGTCAGTAAATATTCAGTGAGTGTGAGGTGTCAGTAAATATACAGTGTGAGTTGTCAGTAATTATACAGTGAGTGTGAGGTGTCAGTAAATATACAGTGAGTATGAGGTGTCAGTAAATATACAGTGAGTTTGAGGTGTCAGTAAATATACAGTGAGTGTGAGGTGTCAGTAAATATACAGTGAGTGTGAGGTGTCAGTAAATATACAGTGAGTGTGAGGTGTCAGTAAATATAGTGAGTGTGAGGTGTCAGTAAATATACAGTGAGTATGAGGTGTCAGTAAATATACAGTGAGTGTGAAGTGTCAGTAAATATACAGTGTGAGGTGTCAGTAAATATACAGTGTGAGGTGTCAGTAAATATTCAGTGAGTGTAAAGTGTCAGTAAATATTCAGTGAATGTCAGGTGTCAGTAATTATACAGTGAGTGTGAGGTGTCAGTAAATATACAGTGCGAGGTGTCAGTAAATATTCAGTGAGTGTAAAGTGTCAGTAAATATTCAGTGAGTGTGAGGTGTCAGTAAATATACAGTGAGTGTGAGGTGTCAGTAAATATACAGTGAGTGTGAGGTGTCAGTAAATATACAGTGAGTGTGAGGTGTCAGTAAATATACAGTGTGTGAGGTGTCAGTAAATATACAGTGAGTGTGAGGTGTCAGTAAATATACAGTGAGTGTGAGGTGTCAGTAAATATACAGTGAGTGTCAGGTGTCAGTAAATATACAGTGAATGTGAGGTGTCAGTAAATATACAGTGAGTGTGAGGTGTCAGTAATTATACAGTGTGAGGTGTCAGTAAATATACAGTGAGTATGAGGTGTCAGTAAATATACAGTGAGTATGAGGTGTCAGTAAATATACAGTGAGTGTGAAGTGTCAGTAAATATACAGTGAATGTCAGGTGTCAGTAAATATTCAGCGAGTGTGAGGTGTCAGTAAATATACAGTGAGTGTGAGGTGTCAGTAAATATACAGTGTGAGGTGTCAGTAATTATACAGTGTGAGGTGTCAGTAATTATACAGCGTGAGGTGTCAGTAAATATACAGTGTGAGGTGTCAGTAAATATACAGTGTGAGGTGTCAGTAAATATACAGTGTGAGGTGTCAGTAATTATACAGTGAATGTGAGGTGTCAGTAAATATACAGTGTGAGGTGTCAGTAAATATACAGTGTGAGGTGTCAGTAATTATACAGTGTGAGGTGTCAGTAATTATACAGTGTGAGGTGTCAGTAAATATACAGTGTGAGGTGTCAGTAATTATACGGTGAGTGTGAGGTGTCAGTAAATATACGGTAAGTGTGAGGTGTCAGTAAATATACAGTGAGTGTGAGGTGTCAGTAAATATACAGTGAGTATGAGGTGTCAGTAAATATACAGTGAGTGTGAGGTGTCAGTAAATATAGTGAGTGTGAGGTGTCAGTAAATATACAGTGAGTATGAGGTGTCAGTAAATATACAGTGAGTATGAGGTGTCAGTAAATATACAGTGAGTATGAGGTGTCAGTAAATATACAGTGAGTGTGAAGTGTCAGTAAATATACAGTGAATGTCAGGTGTCAGTAATTATACAGTGAGTGTGAGGTGTCAGTAAATATACAGTGAGTGTGAGGTGTCAGTAAATATACAGTGCGAGGTGTCAGTAAATATTCAGTGAGTGTAAAGTGTCAGTAAATATTCAGTGAGTGTGAGGTGTCAGTAAATATTCAGTGAGTGTGAGGTGTCAGTAATTATACAGTGAGTGTGAGGTGTCAGTAATTATACAGTGAGTGTGAGGTGTCAGTAAATATACGGTAAGTGTGAGGTGTCAGTAAATATACAGTGAGTTTGAGGTGTCAGTAAATATACAGTGAGTGTGAGGTGTCAGTAAATATACAGTGAGTGTGAGGTGTCAGTAAATATACAGTGAGTGTGAGGTGTCAGTAAATATAGTGAGTGTGAGGTGTCAGTAAATATACAGTGAGTATGAGGTGTCAGTAAATATACAGTGAGTATGAGGTGTCAGTAAATATACAGTGAGTATGCGGTGTCAGTAAATATACAGTGAGTGTGAAGTGTCAGTAAATATACAGTGTGAGGTGTCAGTAAATATACAGTGTGAGGTGTCAGTAAATATTCAGTGAGTGTAAAGTGTCAGTAAATATTCAGTGAATGTCAGGTGTCAGTAATTATACAGTGAGTGTGAGGTGTCAGTAAATATACAGTGAGAGGTGTCAGTAAATATTCAGTGAGTGTAAAGTGTCAGTAAATATTCAGTGAGTGTGAGGTGTCAGTAAATATACAGTGAGTGTGAGGTGTCAGTAAATATACAGTGTGTGTGAGGTGTCAGTAAATATACAGTGAGTGTGAGGTGTCAGTAAATATACAGTGAGTGTGAGGTGTCAGTAAATATACAGTGAGAGGTGTCAGTAAATATACAGTGAGTGTGAGGTGTCAGTAAATATACAGTGAGTGTGAGGTGTCAGTAAATATACAGTGAGAGGTGTCAGTAAATATACAGTGAGTATGAGGTGTCAGTAAATATACAGTGAGTATGAGGTGTCAGTAAATATACAGTGAGTGTGAAGTGTCAGTAAATATACAGTGAATGTCAGGTGTCAGTAAATATACAGCGAGTGTGAGGTGTCAGTAAATATACAGTGAGTGTGAGGTGTCAGTAAATATACAGTGAGTATAAAATGTCAGTAAATATACAGCGAGTGTGAGGTGTCAGTAAATATACAGTGTGAGGTGTCAGTAAATATACAGTGTGAGGTGTCAGTAATTATACAGTGTGAGGTGTCAGTAATTATACAGCGTGAGGTGTCAGTAAATATACAGTGTGAGGTGTCAGTAAATATACAGTGTGAGGTGTCAGTAAATATACAGTGTGAGGTGTCAGTAATTATACAGTGAATGTGAGGTGTCAGTAAATATACAGTGTGAGGTGTCAGTAAATATACAGTGTGAGGTGTCAGTAAATATACAGTGTGAGGTGTCAGTAATTATACAGTGTGAGGTGTCAGTAAATATACAGTGTGAGGTGTCAGTAATTATACAGTGAATGTGAGGTGTCAGTAAATATACAGTGTGAGGTGTCAGTAATTATACAGTGTGAGGTGTCAGTAAATATACAGTGTGAGGTGTCAGTAAATATACAGTGAGTGTGAGGTGTCAGTAATTATACAGTGTGAGGTGTCAGTAAATATACAGTGAGTGTGAGGTGTCAGTAATTATACAGTGTGAGGTGTCAGTAATTATACAGTGTGAGGTGTCAGTAATTATACAGTGTGAGGTGTCAGTAATTATACAGTGTGAGGTGTCAGTAAATATACAGTGAGTGTGAGGTGTCAGTAAATATACAGTGTGAGGTGTCAGTAAATATACAGTGAGTGTGAGGTGTCAGTAAATATACAGTGTGAGGTGTCAGTAAATATACAGAGTGAGGTGTCAGTAATTATACAGTGTGAGGTGTCAGTAAATATACAGTGTGAGGTGTCAGTAAATATACAGTGAGTGTGAGGTGTCAGTAATTATGCAGTGTGAGGTGTCAGTAAATATACAGTGAGTGTGAGGTGTCAGTAATTATACAGTGTGAGGTGTCAGTAATTATACAGTGTGAGGTGTCAGTAATTATACAGTGTGAGGTGTCAGTAAATATACAGTGAGTGTGAGGTGTCAGTAAATATACAGTGTGAGGTGTCAGTAAATATACAGTGAGTGTGAGGTGTCAGTAATTATACAGTGTGAGGTGTCAGTAAATATACAGTGTGAGGTGTCAGTAAATATACAGTGTGAGGTGTCAGTAAATATACAGTGTGAGGTGTCAGTAAATATACAGTGTGAGGTGTCGGTAAATATACAGTGTGAGGTGTCAGTAAATATACAGTGTGAGGTGTCAGTAAATATACAGTGTGAGGTGTCAGTAAATATACAGTGTGGAGTGTCAGTAATTATACAGTGTGAGATGTCAGTAAATATACAGTGTGAGGTGTCAGTAAATATACAGTGTGAGGTGTCAGTAAATATACAGTGTGAGGTGTCAGTAAATATACAGTGTGAGGTGTCGGTAAATATACAGTGTGAGGTGTCAGTAAATATACAGTGTGAGGTGTCAGTAAATATACAGTGTGAGGTGTCAGTAAATATACAGTGTGAGGTGTCAGTAAATATACAGTGTGGAGTGTCAGTAATTATACAGTGTGAGATGTCAGTAAATATACAGTGTGAGGTGTCGGTGATGGTGTAAGGACACGCGCCACTGAATGCAGGTTCGGGATATTCATATCTTGATGAGATTTTGGGATGGTCATTTATTGAAAAAGTAGAATAGAAATGAAGCAGTAATATTAGACCTACTTACTGATGGTTTCCACAATTTAGTCCTTGATTTGTGTGTCGTCAGTGTCCACACAAGTTTGTCTTCTGTCAAGTCCTTAGTCATATTATAACTACACCTACAGGAGCTGTGAAGGCGGCCACACTGGTTGTCACATAAAAAGAAAACTTATATTTACTCTTTAAGGGTAAGGCCACACCTCGCAGCCATTGTGCAGTTTCTAGTTGTCGCATGTGGATGTTTCCTGCAGTCCTATGTAACACTCAGTGATAACTCTCTGAGTACAGATAATGTAGTAGTGTTACTTGCAGTCCTATGTAACACCACAGATAACACAGTGATAACTCTCTGAGTACAGATAATGTAGTAGTGTTACCTGCAGTCCTATGTAACACCACAGATAACACACTAATAACTCTCTGAGTACAGCTAATGTAGTAGTGTTCCCTGCAGTCCTATGTAACAGCACCGATAACACAGTGATAACTCTCTGAGTACAGATAATGTAGTAGTGTTACCTGCCGTCCTATGTAACACCACAGATAACACACAGTGATAACTCTCTGAGTACAGATAATGCAGTAGATGCTACCTGCAGTCCTATGTAACACCACAGATAACACAGTGATAACTCTCTGAGTACAGATAATGTAGTAGATGCTACTTGCAGTCCTATGTAACACCACAGATAACACACAGTGATAACTCTCTGAGTACAGATAATGTAGTAGTGTTACCTGCAGTCCTATGTAACACCACAGATAACACAGTGATAACTCTCTGGGTACAGATAATGTAGTAGGTGTTACCTGCAGTCCTATGTAACACCACAGATAACACAGTGATAGCTCTCTGAGTACAGCTAATGTAGTAGTGCTACCTGCAGTCCTATGTAACACCACAGATAACACAGTGATAACTCTCTGAGTACAGATAATGTAGTAGATGCTACTTGCAGTCCTATGTAACACCACAGATAACACACAGTGATAACTCTCTGAGTACAGATAATGTAGTAGTGTTACCTGCAGTCCTATGTAACACCACAGATAACACACAGTGATAACTCTCTGAGTACAGATAATGTAGTAGATGTTACCTGCAGTCCTATGTAACACCACAGATATCACACAGTGATAACTCTCTGAGGACAGATAATGTAGTAGATGTTACCTGCAGTCCTATGTAACATCACAGATAACACACAGTGATAACTCTCGGGGGACAGATAATGTATTAGATGTTACCTGCAGTCCTATGTAACACCACATATAACACAGTGATAACTCTCTGAGTACAGATAATGTAGTAGATGTTACCTGCAGTCCTATGTAACAACATAGGTAACAGTGATAGCTCTCTGAGTGCATCTAATGTAGTAGTGTTACCTGCAGTCCTATGTAACACCATATATTACACAGTGATAACTCTCTGAGTACAGAAAATGTCGTAGATGTCACCTGCAGTCCTATGTAACACCACAGATAACACAGTGATAACTCTCTGAGTACAGATAATGTAGTAGTGTTACCTGCAGTCCTATGTAACACCACAGATAACACAGTGATAACTCTCTGATTACAGATAATGTAGTAGATGTTACCTGCAGTCCTATGTAACACCACAGATAACACAGTGATAACTCTCTGAGTACAGATACTGTAGTATATGTTACCTGCAGTCCTATGTAACACCACAGATAACACAGTGATAACTCTCTGAGTACAGATAATGTAGTAGTGCTACCTGCAGTCCTATGTAACACCACAGATAACAGTGATAACTCTCTGAGTACAGATAATGTAGTAGATATTACCTGCAGTCCTATGTAACACCACAGATAACACACAGTGATAACTCTCTGAGTACAGATACTGTAGTATATGTTACCTGCAGTCCTATGTAACACCACAGATAACACAGTGATAACTCTCTGAGTACAGATAATGTAGTAGATGTTACCTGCAGTCCTATGTAACACCACAGATAACAGTGATAACTCTCTGAGTACAGATAATGTAGTAGATATTACCTGCAGTCCTATGTAACACCACAGATAACACACAGTGATAACTCTCTGAGGACAGATAATGTAGTAGATGTTACCTGCAGTCCTATGTAACATCACAGATAACACACAGTGATAACTCTCGGGGGACAGATAATGTATTAGATGTTACCTGCAGTCCTATGTAACACCACATATAACACAGTGATAACTCTCTGAGTACAGATAATGTAGTAGATGTTACCTGCAGTCCTATGTAACAACATAGGTAACAGTGATAGCTCTCTGAGTGCATCTAATGTAGTAGTGTTACCTGCAGTCCTATGTAACACCATATATTACACAGTGATAACTCTCTGAGTACAGACAATGTCGTAGATGTCACCTGCAGTCCTATGTAACACCACAGATAACACAGTGATAACTCTCTGAGTACAGATAATGTAGTAGTGTTACCTGCAGTCCTATGTAACACCACAGATAACACAGTGATAACTCTCTGATTACAGATAATGTAGTAGATGTTACCTGCAGTCCTATGTAACACCACAGATAACACTGTGATAACTCTCTGAGTACAGATAATGTAGTAGTGTTACCTGCAGTCCTATGTAACACTACAGATAACACAGTGATAACTCTCTGCATACAGATAATGTAGTAGATGTTACCTGCAGTCCTATGTAACACTACAGATAACACCGTGATAACTCTCTGAGTACAGATAATGTAGTAGTGTTACCTGCAGTCCTATGTAACACCACATATAACACAGAGATAACTCTCTGAGTACAGATAATGTAGTAGATGTTACCTGCAGTCCTATGTAATACCACAGATAACACCGCAATAACTCTCTGAGTACAGATAATGTAGTAGATGTTACCTGCAGTCCTATGTAATACCACAGATAACACAGTGATTACTCTCTGAGTACAGATAATGTAGTAGATGTTACCTGCAGTCCTATGTAACACCACAGATAACACAGTGATAACTCTGAGTACAGATAATGTAGTAGTGTTACCTGCAGTCCTATGTAACACCACAGATAACACAGTGATCACTCTCTGAGTACAGATAATGTAGTAGTGTTACCTGCAGTCCTATGTAACACCACAGATAACACAGTGATCACTCTCTGAGTACAGATAATGTAGTAGTGTTACCTGCAGTCCTATGTAACACCACAGATAACACAGTGATAACTCTCGGAGTACAGATACTGTAGTAGTGTTACCTGCAGTCCTATGTAACACCACAGATAACACAGTGATAACTCTCTGAGTACAGATAATGTAGTAGTGTTACCTGCAGTCCTATGTAACACCACAGATAACACACTAATAACTCTCTGAGTACAGATAATGTAGTAGTGTTACCTGCAGTCCTATGTAACACCACAGATAACACAGTGATCACTCTCTGAGTACAGATAATGTAGTACTGTTACCTGCAGTCCTATGTAACACCACAGATAACACAGTGATAACTCTCTGAGTACAGATAATGTAGTAGTGTTACCTGCAGTCCTATGTAACACCACAGATAACACACAGTGATAACTCTCTGAGTACAGATAATGTAGTAGATGTTACCTGCAGTCCTATGTAACACCACAGATAACACACAGTGATAACTCTCTGAGTACAGATAATGTAGTAGATGTTACCTGCCGTCCTATGTAACACCACAGATAACACAGTGATAACTCTCTGAGTACAGATAATGCAGTAGTGTTACCTGCAGTCCTATGTAACACCACAGATAACACACAGTGATCACTCTCTGATTACAGATAATATAGTAGATGTTACCTGCAGTCCTATGTAACACCACAGATAACACACAGTGATAACTCTCTGAGTACAGATAATGTAGTAGTGTTACCTGCAGTCCTATGTAACACCACAGACAACACAGTGATAACTCTCTGATTACAGATAATGTAGTGGATGTTACCTGCAGTCCTATGTAACACCACAGATAACACAGTGATAACTCTCTGATTACAGATAATGTAGTAGATGTTACCTGCAGTCCTATGTAATACCACAGATAACACAGTGATAACTCTCTGAGTACATATAATGTAGTAGTGTTACCTGCAGTCCTATGTAACACCACAGATAACACACAGTGATAACTCTCTGAGTACAGATAATGTAGTAGATATTACCTGCAGTCCTATGTAACACCACAGATAACACAGTGATAACTCTGAGTACAGATAATGTAGTAGATATTACCTGCAGTCCTATGTAATACCACAGATAACACAGTGATAACTCTCTGCGTACATATAATGTAGTAGATGTTACCTGCAGTCCTATGTAACACCACAGATATCACTGTGATAACTCTCTGAGTACAGATAATGTAGTAGTGTTACCTGCAGTCCTATGTAACACCACAGATTACACAGTGATAACTCTCTGAGTACAGATAATGTAGTAGTGCTACCTGCAGTCCTATGTAACACCACAGATAACACACAGTGATAACTCTCTGAGAACAAATAATGTAGTAATGTCACCTGCAGTCCTATGTAACACCACAGATAACACAGTGATAACTCTCTGAGTACAGATAATGTAGTAGTGTTACCTGCAGTCCTATGTAACACCACAGATAACACAGTGATAACTCTCTGAGTACAGATGATGTAGTAGATGTTACCTGCAGTCCTATGTAACACCACAGATAACACAGTGATAACTGTCTGAGT
Source organism: Rhinoderma darwinii (assembly GCF_050947455.1). NCBI lineage: Eukaryota > Metazoa > Chordata > Amphibia > Anura > Rhinodermatidae > Rhinoderma > Rhinoderma darwinii. The sequence continues at coordinate 25,435 of NW_027464259.1, forward strand.
ACAGATGATGTAGTAGTGTTACCTGCAGTCCTATGTAACACCACAGATAACACTGTGATAACTCTCTGAGTACAGATAATGTTGTAGATGTTACCTGCAGTCCTATGTAACACCACAGATAACACTGTGATAACTCTCTGAGTACAGATAATGTAGTAGATGTTTCCTGCAGTCCTATGTAACACCACAGATAACACAGTGATAACTTTCTGATTACAGATAATGTAGTAGATGTTACCTGCAGTCCTATGTAACACCACAGATAACACAGTGATACCTCTCTGAATACAGATAATGTAGTAGATGTTACCTGCAGTCCTATGTAACACCACAGATAACACAGTGATAACTCTCTGAGTACAGATAATGTAGTAGTGTTACCTGCAGTCCTATGTAAAACCACAGATAACACAGTGATAATTCTCTGAATACAGATAATGTAGTAGATGTTACCTGCAGTCCTATGTAACATCACAGATAACACAGTGATAACTGTCTGAGTACAGATAATGTAGTAGTGTTACCCTGCAGTCCTATGTAACACCACAGATAACACAGTGATAACTCTCTGAGTACAGATGATGTAGTAGTGTTACCTGCAGTCCTATGTAACACCACAGATAACACAGTGATAACTGTCTGAGTACAGATGATGTAGTAGTGTTACCTGCAGTCCTATGTAACACCACAGATAACACTGTGATAACTCTCTGAGTACAGATAATGTTGTAGATGTTACCTGCAGTCCTATGTAACACCACAGATAACACAGTGATAACGCTCTTAGTACAGATAATGTAGTACTGTTACCTGCAGTCCTATGTAACACCACAGATAACACACAGTGTTTTACTATGAATTAATATGCCAGCCTCAGCTCTGCTACATCTATATATGTATCTCTGGTCTATGTTGCCTCCATGTCACATATTTTACATTGTAAGGGCTGATAGCAGTGTGTGGGGCCCCGGGACCCTGTGTTGTAGTGAGTGGTGTATTAGAGCTCTGCGGTGTCAGGATGTAGTGTGCGGTTGGCTCTGGCACAGTCGCTGTGTGGTCCATGTGAGAGGTGGTTTCACTATTTTCTCCCCTTGGTGGGTGGGATGAGACGAGCCGTATAATGTCATTGTTCTCCCTGGGGGAGGGGATGTGGCTGATACCTGGGAATGGCGCTGATGATCTATTATTGATGGTCACATGACGGGGGTTGATATTACACTCCTGTGTATAATGTTATAATGTATCGGTGATGAAGTGAATCATATATACTGTCCTCCCCCTCAGGATTTGGTTCACATTTTTCCGCCGTTTTTTGCCGCGTTTGGTGGGGGTGCCATGATAGGGGGGCGCCATTATTATACTATACTATTATCGCCGCAACCTACATGTAAATTCGTATTCTCCTGCTCTCCGTTACAGCCCCTTGGGACATGTGAGACGATCACTTAAAGGGGTTGTCCACATTAATTTTCCTCTTTTCATATTTCACACATGTAGGTAAAAGGGGTGGGTCTCTCCTGCTGAGGACCCGCCCCCTAATGCTAATAAACTACAGATTTCAGGCGCTCCAGGACGTGTACTCCTTACCCAGGTATCCTACCATCCGGGCCCTTAATATGGAGGACCCCTTTAAGGTGTCTGATGGCTCCTGTGTAGGGCAATATATTATCTTTGTAGTGGCCCCTGCTGGAGAGATGTGGTATTACATGACGTCCAGTGAAATGTGTAGCGGACATGTAATACATGGACGGGCCGGGTCCTCCAAAGCTTGAGCCGCTCTTTGTTAGTCCCTCTCCAGTCGCGATCATAGAGGGGTCCGGAGTGGTGGTGCCCCTCTATGATGTCCATATACCCAGATAGGATGTATGCCCCCCCCCCCCATATAAAACTCTGGTCCTGATATTATATCTAGATTTTATTATTATTGTTATTATCTCACGGACTGTCATAGACACAACATGGTAGACGGGGGAACAACAATCAAGTGTCCAGCAGTCGAGGTGTTAATAAACATGGGCGCTCTCAGGAGATGTGATTTTAAAGGCACGCGGCTCACAACTGTACAGAGAGAGAAAATCCCATCTGGAGTAACCCCTGCACTGCCGAAGAGAAGTGGTGTATGTGTGAGAAGCCCAAAATGATGGATAGATAGATTAGATAGAATAGATAGATAGATAGATAGATAGATAGATAGAGAGAGAGATAGATAGATAGATAGATAGATAGATAGATAGATAGATAGATAGATAGATAGATAGATAGATAGATAGATAGATATGAGATAGATATGAGATAGATAGATAGATAGATAGATAGGAGATAGATAGATAGATAGATATGAGATAGATAGATATGAGATAGATAGATAGATAGATAGATAGATAGATAGATAGATAGATAGATAGATAGATAGATAGATAGATAGATAGATAGATATGAGATAGATATGAGATAGATAGATAGATAGATAGATAGATAGATAGATAGATAGATAGGAGATAGATAGATAGATAGATAGATATGAGATAGATAGATAGATAGATAGATAGATAGATAGATAGATAGATAGATAGATAGGAGATAGATAGATAGATAGATAGATAGATGGATAGATAGATAGATAGATAGATAGATAGATAGATAGATAGATAGATATGAGATAGATAGATAGATAGATATGAGATAGATAGATAGATAGATAGATAGATATGAGATAGATAGATAGATAGATAGATAGATAGATAGATAGATAGATAGATAGATAGATAGATAGATGGATGGATGGATGGATGGATAGATAGATAGATAGATAGATAGATAGATAGATAGATAGATAGATAGATAGATAGATAGATAGATAGATATGAGATAGATAGATAGATAGATAGATAGATATGAGATAGATAGATAGATAGATAGATAGATAGATAGATAGATAGATAGATAGATAGATAGATAGATAGATAGATATGAGATAGATAGATATGAGATAGATAGATAGATAGATAGATAGATATGAGATAGATAGATAGATAGATAGATTGATAGATAGATAGATAGATAGATAGATAGATAGATAGATAGATAGATAGATATGAGATAGATAGATAGATAGATAGATATGAGATAGATAGATAGATAGATATGAGATAGATAGATAGATAGATAGATAGATAGATAGATAGATAGATAGATAGATAGATAGATAGGAGAGAGATAGATAGATAGATAGGAGAGAGATAGATAGATAGATATGAGATAGATAGATAGATAGATAGATAGGAGAGAGATAGATAGATAGATAGATAGATAGATAGATATGAGATAGATAGATAGATAGATAGATAGATAGATAGATAGATATGAGATAGATGGATAGATAGATAGATAGATAGATAGATAGATGATAGATAGATAGATAGATAGATAGATAGATAGATAGATAGATAGATAGATAGATAGATAGATAGATATGAGATAGATAGGTAGATAGATAGATAGATAGATAGATAGATAGATAGATAGATAGATAGATAGATAGATAGATAGATAGATATGAGATAGATAGATAGATAGGAGATAGATAGATAGATAGATAGATAGATAGATAGATATGAGATAGATAGATAAATAGATAGATATGAGATAGATAGATATGAGATAGATAGATATGAGATAGATAGATATGAGATAGATAGATAGATAGATAGATAGATAGATAGATATGAGAGATAGATAGATAGATAGATAGATATGAGATAGATAGATATGAGATAGATAGATAGATAGATAGATATGAGATAGATAGATAGATATGAGATAGATAGATAGATATGAGATAGATAGATATGAGATAGATAGATATGAGATAGATAGATAGATAGATATGAGATAGATAGATATGAGATAGATAGATATGAGATAGATAGATATGAGATAGATAGATAGATAGATAGATAGATAGATAGATATGAGATAGATAGATAGATAGATAGATAGATAGATAGATAGATAGATAGATATGAGATAGATAGATATGAGATAGATAGATAGATAGATAGATAGATAGATATGAGATAGATAGATATGAGATAGATAGATAGATAGATAGATAGATATGAGATAGATAGATAGATAGATAGATAGAGCGATAATAGGAGGATAGGAGATAGATTAATAGATATTAGATCTCTGCTTGCTGTTGGTGAATGAGAATCTTCGTGTTAACATCCAGATGGGTTTGTTACAATGTACTGAGTCTAGACAATCAAATAAACACATGAGCTACACAAATTTCTCCCTTGTCCTGATAATTTGTTACAATGTATCAGTCCAGGCTTTTTACCTCACAGAGGATTGTCCAGTCCTCAGGTCCCCTGCACGCGGCCGTAGGCGTAATTCCGGTACGTGATAGGCTACGGACAGCCGCGGACAGTCACCCGCATTTACCGGTTGTGCTCCCATTATAAAGTATAAGATCCGGTCCTTATTATGTCCTATGTTCTACGGCCCGGACACCCCTTCAATATACGGGCAGGTGTCGGTAGCAAAAGAAATGAATTGGTCTGAACTTTCATCCGCCATTACGGATCCATAAATGCGGATCAAAATTACGGTCGTGGGCTTTTCAGCCTTCGGTGTTTCTATTCCCTCACAGCAAGCAGAAATCTTTAAAAATAGTGTAGAACTAAAACACAATCTATTAGAAACTTCCAGAACTTTTCATTATACACTGTTTAATCTGTATTTACATAGGACTGCAGGCGCCCTGTAATGGGTCCTGTGTGTATGTCGGGGGTCACTACACTGCTTGCTGGGGTCCGGTGGTCAGCGCTGTGGGGTATTCTTCAGCTTTGGGTGGTCGCGGTAGAGTTTTCCTGGGCGCTCACGGTGGCGGTGGCGGTTCCGGCTGTCATTCCCATGTAAATCTCATACTAATGGCAGCACCTGCTTTAACCCATGTCCCTCAGCGTTGGCCGTACCAGCTGCGTCCGAGAGCCGGAGACTTCCCAGCTGCTGCTCTCAGACCTGATATTCTTATTCTAGGAATGATCCGAGATTCCGGAGACGTCACTGTGCCCCCCCCCCCCCGGCGCCGCTGATCTGTGAATTATCCCCGGTAGACAATGGGGGGAAGGTGATTTATTTAAAGGGCCGGTCCAGAATTCTATAAATACAGCTCAATCATTGGACAATGAAAAGTTCCACAACTTTATAATATACTTTGTGCTATAATTCTTTGCCATTTTCAAGATGGTGGCTGTCAGTGAATGGAAATATTATTGTTTATATCCAGGGGCTGAAAATCCATCCGTATAATGTGCTGCTCATACAAGCGCGAGAGGGAAAGAAAACTGTGATCCACTTAACAAGTGAGCGAGCAGCACATTATCTGGACAGCTTTTCAGCCACTGAAGGGAAACCATATTTCCATTCACTGACAGAAAGCAGAAATCTTGAAAATGGTGATGAAATAAAATGTAAAATCTATTAGAAAGTATTTATTACATAAGGCTTAAAGTGTTGCTAAACTTTTTACCATTGATGGAGGTCCGAGCACTGAGACCCCCACCGATCACTAAAACGAAGCGGCAGAAGCGCTCGGGTGAACGCTGTACCGTTTAGTTTCTGATCGGCTTCCATCGGAGCGGTGTATGGGCTCAATAGAAAGTCTCAGAGTAAAGCCGATCACAAACGATGCGGCACAGCACTTACCTAAGCGATTCTTAGCAATCGGTGGGGGTCTCAGCGCTCGGACCCACATTATATGTTTTTCCTTGAACCCCATGTTCTACATTCGGTGCTAATTAAGTTCTTTAATATAACTTTATAGCGGTCGGAGCTCAATTTTCAGATACAGAGCTCCAAATCCCCTGCATAGACATAGATACATTTTGGGATGCCTGCAGCCACCACTAGGGGGAGCTTGCTGAAGACAGATTTATTATGTGTAGTATGCAGTAAGCTCATTAGCTCCACCTAGTGGTGGCTGCAGGCAGACACAACTTTATCATGTAAGTATGTCTGTGCCGTTCTTATATTGCCCCGTTATGGTCTGCCCGGGATCGGACCATATAGTAGGTTCTTATGTTCCGCCCTTAATCAGGATTCGGTAGTAGATTCGCTGGATACTGGAATCCATATTGGTCTCGTCTGGGAGTCGTGCAGGTAAATGGGCAGCAAAGAATGGCTCCAAATAATTGGACAGTGCTCCAGAAACCCAGCTGTGACCCCATAAAAGGAGGTGCTGTAGATAAGGAACCTCTTTAAAAGGATCGTTTAGTCTTCTGTAAATAGCTCTGCAACTTTCTAATATACTTTGTGCTTCAATTCCTCACCATTTTCAAGAGCTCTGCTTTCTGTCAATGATTGGGAACATTCTTGTTTACCTCTAAAGGGTAAAAATCTTTCCTAAATCAATAGCTCTCACAGCTGAGGGTTTGTTACAATTGTAACCAGTCTAGATAAACTGCCTGGACTCCAGACTGATGCATTTTTCTGCCCTGATACATTGTAACAATCTATCAGGACAGGAGGGAGATTGCTGCTGGTGTGGTCACCTCATAGGCTGGATACAATTATAACAAATCAGCTGTGAGACGTATTAGGTCAGAATGGGTTTTCAACGGCTGGATGTAAATAGGAGTGCTCCCATTCACTGACAGCAAGCAGAAATCTTGAAAATGTTGAGGAATTAAAACACAAAGTATTAGAAAGTAGCAGCACTTTATTACCATAAGCCTGGACGAGGCCTTTAAGCTGCCAGCGCTGTCATTGATGTCTTACAGGGTCTGTGTTGTCACCATGTAGCCCCTTCTTCACCCTCTCCGGGGGTCTTCAAATAAGGAAACTAGCGTTGACATTTTTTTGTGTGGAATGAGTTAAAACGACACATTTCGGATTGTATCCTTCACGAGGACCTTTGCCCGTATTAGGAATAATTTGTACCCCCCGTAGGCCTCGAGGTGTCACATTTAGTTATATCCTGACGTGGCGTTAATCCCGGCCCCGGGTCACGTTTCGTTCAGATAGAAGTGATGTCACTAAAATGAAGTGTAGGACGTTGTGTTTACAAACCTGTGCGAGTGTCTGATGATTTCACACTGTGGCGTTAGAGGCGGGGCCGCCCATGATGACCGCACACGCTGAGAACAAGCGAAACTGCCGCAACATTCATGAGAATCTTCTTAAAGGGGACCTGTCACTGGGACTTTCCTTATTATATGAGGTCATCCACAGGCGGCCATAATAGTGGTGTTAGTTGGGACTACTACCCCTCCCAGTGACAGGTGCGTTCGGCCTTTGATTCACCCTTTCATGAGGGTGAATTTCTTTTTGTGTATGACTATACGGTGATTTATAGAGGAAAACTATGTAAGCTGCATTCTCAGTCATGTCACCGCTGCTCTCTAGTGAATAGATAGGCTGCATTCTCAGTGATGTCACCGCTGCACTCTAGTGAATGGATAGGCTGTATTCTCAGTGATGTCACCGCTGCTCTCTAGTGAGTGGATGGGCTGCATTCTCAGTGATGTCACCGCTGCGCTCTAGTGAATGGATGGGCTGCATTCTCAGTGATGTCACCGCTGCTCTCTAGTGAATGTATAGGCTGCATTCTCAGTGATGTCACCGCTGCTCTCTAGTGAATGGATAGGCTGCATTCTCAGTGATGTCACCGCTGCTCTCTAGTGAGTGGATGGGCTGCATTCTCAGTGATGTCACCGCTGCTCTCTAGTGAGTGGATAGGCTGCATTCTCAGTGATGTCACCGCTGCTCTCTAGTGAATAGATAGGCTGCATTCTCAGTGATGTCACCGCTGCACTCTAGTGAATGGATAGCTGTATTCTCAGTGATGTCACCGCTGCTCTCTAGTGAATGTATAGGCTGCATTCTCAGTGATGTCACCGCTGCTCTCTAGTGAATGGATAGGCTGCATTCTCAGTGATGTCACCGCTGCTCTCTAGTGAGTGGATGGGCTGCATTCTCAGTGATGTCACCGCTGCGCTCTAGTGAATGGATGGGCTGCATTCTCAGTGATGTCACCGCTGCTCTCTAGTGAATGGATAGGCTGCATTCTCAGTGATGTCACCGCTGCTCTCTAGTGAGTGGATGGGCTGCATTCTCAGTGATGTCACCGCTGCTCTCTAGTGAGTGGATAGGCTGCATTCTCAGTGATGTCACCGCTGCTCTCTAGTGAATGGATAGGCTGCATTCTCAGTGATGTCACCGCTGCTCTCTAGTGAATGGATAGGCTGCATTCTCAGTGATGTCACCGCTGCTCTCTAGTGAGTGGATGGGCTGCATTCTCAGTGATGTCACCGTTGCTCTCTAGTGAATGGATGGGCTGCATTCTCAGTGATGTCACCGCTGCTCTCTAGTGAATGGATAAGCTGCATTCTCAGTGATGTCACTGCTGCGCTCTAGTGAATGGATGGGCTGCATTCTCAGTGATGTCACCGCTACTCTCTAGTGAATGGATAGGCTGCATTCTCTGTGATGTCACCGCTGCTCTCTAGTGAATGGATAGGCTGCATTCTCAGTGATGTCACCGCTGCGCTCTAGTGAATGGATAGGCTGCATTCTCAGTGATGTCACCGCTGCTCTCTAGTGAATGGATAGGCTGCATCCTCAGTGATGTCACCACTGCTCTCTAGTGAATGGATAGGCTGTATTCTCAGTGATGTCACCGCTGCTCTCTAGTGAATGGATAGGCTGTATTCTCAGTGATGTCACCACTGCGCTCTAGTGAATGGATAGGCTGCATTCTCAGTGATGTCACCGCTGCGCTCTAGTGAGTTGATGGGCTGCATTCTCAGTGATGTAACCGGTGCGTTCTAGTGAGTGGATGGGCTGCATTCTCAGTGATGTCACCGCTGCGCTGTAGTGAGTGGATAGGTTGCATTCTCAGTGATGTCACCGCTGCGCTCTAGTGGATGGATATACTACATTCTCAGTGATGTCACAGCTGCGCTCTAGTGAATAGATAGGCTGTATTCTCTGTGATGTCACCGCTGCTCTCTAGTGAATGGATAAGCTGCATTCTCAGTGATGTCACTGCTGCGCTCTAGTGAATGGATGGGCTGCATTCTCAGTGATGTCACCGCTACTCTCTAGTGAATGGATAGGCTGCATTCTCTGTGATGTCACCGCTGCTCTCTAGTGAATGGATGGGCTGCATTCTCAGTGATGTCACCGCTGCGCTCTAGTGAATGGATAGGCTGCATTCTCAGTGATGTCACCGCTGCTCTCTAGTGAATGGATAGGCTGCATCCTCAGTGATGTCACCACTGCTCTCTAGTGAATGGATAGGCTGTATTCTCAGTGATGTCACCGCTGCTCTCTAGTGAATGGATAGGCTGTATTCTCAGTGATGTCACCACTGCGCTCTAGTGAATGGATAGGCTGCATTCTCAGTGATGTCACCGCTGCGCTCTAGTGAGTGGATGGGCTGCATTCTCAGTGATGTAACCGCTGCGTTCTAGTGAGTGGATGGGCTGCATTCTCAGTGATGTCACCGCTGCGCTGTAGTGAGTGGATAGGTTGCATTCTCAGTGATGTCACCGCTGCGCTCTAGTGGATGGATATACTACATTCTCAGTGATGTCACAGCTGCGCTCTAGTGAATAGATAGGCTGTATTCTCTGTGATGTCACCGCTGCTCTCTCGTGAATGGATAGGCTGCATTCTCAGGGATGTCACCGGTGCACTCTAGTGAGTGGATGGGCTGCATTCTCAGTGATATCATCGCTGCGCTGTAGTGAGTGGATGGGCTGCATTCTCAGTGATGTCACTGCTGCGCTTTAGTGAGTGGATGGGCTGCATTCTCAGTGATGTCACTGCTGCGCTCTAGTGAATGGATAGGCTGCATTCTCAGTGATGTTATCGCTGCGCTGTAGTGAGTGGATGGGCTGCATTCTCAGTGATGTCACTGCTGCGCTTTAGTGAGTGGATGGGCTGCATTCTCAGTGATGTCACTGCTGCTCTCTAGTGAATGGATAGGCTACATTCTCAGTGATGTCACCGCTGCGCTGTAGTGAGTGGATGGGCTGCATTCTCAGTGATGTCACTGCTGCGCTCTAGTGAGTGGATGGGCTGCATTCTCAGTGATGTCACCGCTGTGCTCTAGTGAGTGGATGGGCTGCATTCTCAGTGATGTTATCGCTGCGCTGTAGTGAGTGGATGGGCTGCATTCTCAGTGATGTCACCGCTGCGCTGTAGTGAATGGATAGGCTGCATTCTCAGTGATGTCACCGCTGCGCTCTAGTGAATGGATAGGCTGCATTCTCAGTGATGTCACCACTGCGCTCTAGTGAATGGATGGACTGCATTCTCAGTGATGTCACTGCTGCGCTCTAGTGAATGCATAGGCTGCATTCTCAGTGATGTCACTGCTGTGCTGTAATGAGTGGATGGGCTACAGTCTCAGTGATGTCACCACTGCGCTGTAGTGAATGGATAGGCTGTATTCTCAGTGATGTCACCGCTGCGATCTAATGAGTGGATGGGCTGTATTTTCAGTGATGTCATTGCTGCTCTCTAGTGAATGGATAGGCTGCATTCTCAGTGATGTCACCGCTGCTCTTTAGTGAATGGATAGGCAGCATTCTCAGTGATGTCACCGCTGCTCTCTAGTGTATGGATAGTCTGTATTCTCAGTGATGTCACCACTCTGTAGTGATTGGATAGACTGCATTACACGTGATGTCGCTGCTCTCTGGTGAATGGATATGTTGCATTCTTAGTGATGTCACCGCTGCTCTCTAGTGTATGGATAGTCTGTATTCTCAGTGATGTCACCGCTGCTCTCTAGTGTATGGATAGTCTGTATTCTCAGTGATGTCACCGCTGCTCTGTAGTGTATGGATAGGCTGCATTCTCAGTGATGTCACCGCTGCTCTCTAGTGTATGGATAGTCTGTATTCTCAGTGATGTCACCGCTGCTCTCTAGTGAATGGATAGGCTGCATTCTCAGTGATGTCATCGCTGCTCTGTAGTGTATGGATAGGCTGCATTCTCAGTGATGTCACCGCTACTCTCTAGTGTATGGATAGTCTGTATTCTCAGTGATGTCACCACTCTGTAGTGATTGGATAGACTGCATTACACGTGATGTCGCTGCTCTCTGGTGAATGGATATGTTGCATTCTTAGTGCTGTTGCCGGTCTTTAGTTAAAAGATAAGCTACATTCTCAGTGATGTCAACGCTGGTGTCTAGTGATTGGATAGGCAGCATTTTGAGTGACGTCACCGCTCCTTAGTGACTGGGTAGACTGCATTCTCCATGATATATAGTACCTATCAACATATGTGTTGACATATCCGTATGTCGTACAATAACCTAAAGCACTCAGAATGTACCATACAAAAATTCAGTTTTATCAGAAAGAAGTTAAAAAGTGATGTCACCACTCTCCTTATCAGTGTGTCATTATCCTGTACCCCAAGTGTCAGGGTACAGGGTAATGACACTTGGGGTAAAGGATAATGACACTGACACTTGGGGTACAGGATAATGACACTTGGGGTTGAGGATAATGATACACTGACACTTGGGGTACAGGATAATGACACACTGACACATGGGGTACAGGATAATGACACACTGACACATGGGGTACAGGATAATGACACTTGGGGTAAAGGATAATGACAGTGACACTCGGGGTACAGAATAAGGACACTTAGGGTACAGGATAATGATACACTGACACATGGAATACAGGATAATGACACACTGACACATGGGGTACAGGATAATGACACATGGGGTACAGGATAATGACACTTGGGGTAAAGGATAATGACACTGAGTGTCAGTGTCATTATCCTGTACCCCATGTGTCAGTGTGTCATTATCCTGTATTCCATGTGTCAGTGTATCATTATCCTGTACCCTAAGTGTCCTTATTCTGTACCCCGAGTGTCAGTGTCCTTATCCCATACCCCGAGTGTCAGTGTCATTATCCTGTACCCCAAGTGTCAGTGTCATTATCCTGTACCCCATGTGTCAGTGTATCATTATCCTGTACCCCGAGTGTCACTGTCATTATCCTGTACCCCGAGTGTCAGTGTCCTTATCCTGTACCCCGAGTGTCAGTGTCCTTATCCTGTACCCCGAGTGTCAGTGTCATTATCCTGTACCCCATGTGTCAGTGTGTCATTATCCTGTACCCTAAGTGTCCTTATTCTGTACCCCGAGTGTCAGTGTCCTTATCCCGTACCCCGAGTGTCAGTGTCATTATCCTGTACCCCAAGTGTCAGTGTCATTATCCTGTACCCCATGTGTCAGTGTATCATTATCCTGTACCCCGAGTGTCACTGTCATTATCCTGTACCCCGAGTGTCAGTGTCCTTATCCTGTACCCCGAGTGTCAGTGTCCTTATCCTGTACCCCGAGTGTCAGTGTCATTATCCTGTACCCCATGTGTCAGTGTGTCATTATCCTGTACCCTAAGTGTCCTTATTCTGTACCCCGAGTGTCAGTGTCCTTATCCCGTACCCCGAGTGTCAGTGTCATTATCCTGTACCCCAAGTGTCAGTGTCATTATCCTGTACCCCATGTGTCAGTGTGTCATTATCCTGTACCCTAAGTGTCCTTATTCTGTACCCCGAGTGTCACTGTCATTATCCTGTACTGCGAGTGTCAGTGTCCTTATCCTGTACCCCAAGTGTCAGTGTCCTTATCCTGTACCCCGAGTGTCAGTGTCATTATCCTGTACTGCGAGTGTCAGTGTCATTATCCTGTACCCCGAGTGTCACTGTCATTATCCTGTACCCCGAGTGTCACTGTCATTATCCTGTACCCCGAGTGTCAGTGTCAGTATAGATGAGGCTGCTGTAAGGTCTTGTGTCTGCTGATGATGGAGCCGGCAGGATAGTTTTTCGACTTTCTTCTGCTTCTTGGGGGGGGGGACATGAATATTTTTAGATCAGTTAATCGCTTAGAATACAAATTCTTGATACAATATTTACGGCTTCACTTGAATATGAAAATACTAATCTGAGCTGTGTATCTCGGCCAGCAGGGGGCTCTCTTACACCTTTTCTATAATAACATTATTACAGCGGTGTCACCTGTTGTATGATATATATTGTATATTCCACTCTGATCTCTTGTGAGTGGATCTCCCGGCTCTATGTTCTCTGGATGACCTGATCTTCTCTGAGATATTAGAAGCCGCTGGTCCCTTTATTTCTTCTGTTACCTTTGAAATATCTGTCGTATTTTGTTTACATTATTTGGCAAGTTAGTGACTTTGATCAGCCACATCGTTAACAGGACTATGAAATCCAGGCCCAGCCCCGCAATCCAGATGCCACCTTCATCACATGCCACACTTATCTCATGCGACCTTCATCTCATGCCACACTTATCTCATGCCACCTTCATCTCATGCCACCTTCATCTCATGCCACCTTCATCTCATGCCACACTTCTCTCATGCCACCTTCATCTCATGCCACCTTCATCTCATGCCACACTTATCTCATGCCACCTTCATCTCATGCCACCTTCATCTCATGCCACCTTCATGTCATGCCACACTTCTCTCATGCCACCTTCATCTCATGCCACACTTATCTCATGCCACCTTCATCTCATGCCACCTTCATCTCATGCCACACTTATCTCATGCCACCTTCATCTCATGCCACACTTATCTCATGCCACCTTCATCTCATGCCACCTTCATATCATGCCACACTTATCTCATGCCACCTTCATCTGATGCCACCTTCATCTCATGCCACACTTATCTCATGCCACCTTCATCACATGCCATTCTTATCTCATGCCACCTTCATCACATGCCATCTTCATTACAAGCCTCCTTCATCACATGCCACACTTATCTCATGCCACCTTCATCTCATGCCACCTTCATCTCATGCCACACTTATCTCATGCCACCTTCATCTCATGCCACCTTCATCTCATGCCACACTTATCTCATGCCACCTTCATCTCATGCCATTCTTATCTCATGCCACCTTCATCTCATGCCATCTTCATTACAAGCCTCCTTCATCACATGCCACACTTATCTCATGCCACCTTCATCTCATGCCACCTTCATCTCATGCCACCTTCATCTCATGCCACCTTCATCACATGCCATTCTTATCTCATGCCACCTTCATCTCATGCCATCTTCATTACAAGCCTCCTTCATCTCATGCCACCTTCATCACATGCCTCCTTGGACGTGGCTGATCTTCTCGGTTAGTGAAATCTTAATACTCCTGCTAAAATAACATCTAGCGGATTTGAAGCTTCTGACTCTGGAGAAGGATCTTTCCTGTTTTAGCAGACAATGCCCTCATAAAGGAAGGTCCAGAAAATAAGAAAGTGACTGCACTGAACCCAACCCGAGCTTACCCACCAACATCAACCCCCGACCTCACCCACCAACATCAACCCCGACCTCACCCACCAACATCAACCCCGACCTCACCCACCAACATCAACCCCGACCTCACCCACCAACATCATCCTGAACTAACGCACCAACATCAACCCCAACCTCACCCACCAACATCAACCCGAATTCACCCACCAACATTACCCCCGAACTCACCCACCAACATCAACCCCCGACCTCACCTACCAACATCAACTCCCGACCTCACCCACAAACATCAACCCCGACCTCACCCACCAACATCAACCCCGACCTTACCCACCAACATCAACTCTCAACCTCACCTACCAACATCAACCACGACCTCACCCACAAACATCAACTCCCGACCTCACCCACCATCAACCCCCGACCTCACCCACCAACATCAACCCCCGACCTCATCCACCAACATCAATCCCCGACCTCACCCACCAATATCAATCCCCAACCTCACCCACCAACATCAACCTCGACCTCACCCACCAACATCATCCCCGACCTCACCCACCATCAACCCCAGACCTCACCCACCAACATCAACCATGACCTCACCCACCAACATCAACTCCCGACCTCACCCACCAACATCAACCCTGACTTTCACCCACCAACATCAACCACGACCTCAACCACCAACATCAACTCCCGACCTCACCCACCATCAACCCCCGACATCACCCACCAACATCAACCCCCGACCTCCTCCACCAACATCAACCCCGCCTCACACACCAACGTCAATCCCCCCCTTACCCACCAACATCAACCACGACCTCACCCACCAACATCAACCCCCGACCTCACCCACAAACATCAACCCCGACCTCACCCACCAACATCAACCCCGACCTTACCCACCAACATCAACCACGACCTCACCCACCAACATCAACTCTCAACCTCACCTACCAACATCAACCACGACCTCACCCACAAACATCAACTCCCGACCTCACCCACCATCAACCCCCGACCTCACCCACCAACATCAACCCCCGACCTCATCCACCAACATCAATCCCCAACCTCACCCACCAACATCAACCTCGACCTCACCCACCAACATCAACCCCGACCTCACCCACCATCAACTCCAGACCTCACCCACCGACATCAACGCCCGGCCTCAACCCCCAACATCAACTCCGTCCTTACCCACCAACATCAACCGCCTACCTCACCCACCAACATCAACCCCCTACCTCACCCACCAATATCAACCCTGACCTTACCCACCAACATCAACCACGACCTCACCCACCAACATCAACTCCCGACCTCACCCACCAACATCAACCCTGACTTTCACCCACCAACACCAACCACGACCTCACCCACCAACATCAACTCCCGACCTCACCCACCATCAACCCCCGACATCACCCACCAACATCAACCCCCGACATCAACCCCCGACCTCCTCCACCAACATCAACCCCGCCTCACCCACCAACGTCAATCCCGCCCTTACCCACCAACATCAACCACGACCTCACCCACCAACATCAACCCCCGACCTCACCCACCAACATCAACCCCGAATGATTTAAGGGGTGGTCCCAGAGGATATGCCATAAATGCCTGATAGGTGCAGGTCTCACCACTTGTACCCTCACCTATCGGTAGCTCAGGGGTCCAGTTACCTTTATTGATGACATAGGTGAGGGTCCTAGAGGTGTAAGCTGCACCTATCAGGCATTTATGGCATATCCTGTGGAATATACAACTCTATATTAATGACCATGATTCTAGAAAATTTCTTCACCATGCACATATGAATGGGATGTTTAGGGGTGCACTAACTTCTGGCCATATAGTATGTCGTGTTACAATTATTTTCGCTTAAAAAAAAACAGAAAAAGAAGCAAGTCACGACCAAGTATTTGAAAAAATACAAACAGTCTTTATTAGAGTCAATTAGACACAGAGAAAACATGTAACAGTTAAACACAGTAAAATGCCATGGACCCTCGAACGGAAACGGAATCCGAACATGAAAGCAGAGTGGCCCCCAAGGTGTAAAAATGGTCAAAAACTCCTATATACAGCTAAAGTGCATAAATACATATTATTGAGCAGGTGCTAGGCATGGTACATTTGCACAGATGGACACATATGTATAATGTAAAATATATATATATATATAAAGTACAGTCCTAGGTACATATAACATGCAAAGCAATATACCTACACCTACGTAGTAGAAGATGAATAGGAGATCAGGACCGGGAGAGGGGACCTCTGCTTGACCCGAGGAGCATTTCGCTGGTGCTTCGTCTAAATGTACCATGCCTAGCACCTGCTCAATAATATGTATTTATGCACTTTAGCTGTATATAGGAGTTTTTGACCATTTTTACACCTTGGGGGCCACTCTGCTTTCATGTTCGGATTCCGTTCGAGGGTCCATGGCATTTTACTGTGTTTAACTGTTACATGTTTTCTCTGTGTCTAATTGACGCTAATAAAGACTGTTTGTATTTTTTCAAATACTTGGTCGTGACTTGCTTCTTTTTCTGGTTTTGTTATGTTAGTCACTAGGACCACTAGTATAAATTGGGGTATTGTTCGGTTTGTTAAATTATTTTCGCTTATAGCAACACTGTACGGCAATGTAATCTCCTCCAGACAGTGCTCACATAGTAGTCTCCTCCTGACAGTGCTCACATAGTAGTCTCCTCCTGACAGTGCTCACATAGTAGTCTCCTCCTGACAATGCTCACATAGTAGTCTCCTCCTGACAATGCTCACATAGTAGTCTCCTCCTGACAGTGCTCACATAGTAGTCTCCTCCTGACAATGCTCACATAGTAGTCTCCTCCTGACAGTGCTCACATAGTAGTCTCCTAGTCTCCTCCTGACAATGCTCACATAGTAGTCTCCTCCAGACAGTGCTCACATAGTAGTCTCCTCCAGACAGTGCTCACATAGTAGTCTCCTCCAGACGGTGCTCACATAGTAGTCTCCTCCAGACGGTGCTCACATAGTAGTCTCCTCCTGACGGTGCTCACATAGTAGTCTCCTCCTGACAGTGCTCACATAGTAGTGTCCTCCTGACAGTGCTCACATAGTAGTCTCCTCCAGACAGTTCTCACATAGTAGTCTCCTCCTGACAGTGCTCACATAGTAGTCTCCTCCTGACAGTGCTTACATAGTAGTCTCCTCCTGACAGTGCTCACATAGTAGTCTCCTCCTGACAGTGCTCACATAGTAGTCTCCTCCTGACAGTGCTCACATAGTAGTCTCCTCCTGACAGTGCTCACATAGTAGTCTCCTCCTGACAGTGCTCACATAGTAGTCTCCTCCTGACAGTGCTCACATAGTAGTCTCCTCCAGACAATGCTCACATAGTAGTCTCCTCCAGACAGTGCTCACATAGTAGTCTCCTCCAGACGGTGCTCACATAGTAGTCTCCTCCTGACGGTGCTCACATAGTAGTCTCCTCCTGACAGTGCTCACATAGTAGTGTCCTCCTGACAGTGCTCACATAGTAGTCTCCTCCAGACAGTGCTCACATAGTAGTCTCCTCCAGACAGTTCTCACATAGTAGTCTCCTCCTGACAGTGCTCACATAGTAGTCTCCTCCTGACAGTGCTTACATAGTAGTCTCCTCCTGACAGTGCTCACATAGTAGTCTCCTCCTGACAGTGCTCACATAGTAGTCTCCTCCTGACAGTGCTCACATAGTAGTCTCCTCCTGACAGTGCTCACATAGTAGTCTCCTCCTGACAGTGCTCACATAGAAGTCTCCTCATGACAGTGCTCACATAGTAGTCTCCTCCAGACAGTGCTCACATAGTAGTCTCCTCCTGACAGTGCTCACATAGTAGTCTCCTCCTGACAGTGCTCACATAGTAGTCTCCTCCTGACAGTGCTCACATAGTAGTCTCCTCCTGACAGTGCTCACATAGTAGTCTCCTCCTGACAGTGCTCACATAGTAGTCTCCTCCTGACAGTGCTCACATAGTAGTCTCCTCCTGACAATGCTCACATAGTAGTCTCCTCCTGACAATGCTCACATAGTAGTCTCCTCCTGACAATGCTCACATAGTAGTCTCCTCCTGACAGTGCTCACATAGTAGTCTCCTCCTGACAGTGCTCACATAGTAGTCTCCTCCTGACAGTGCTCACATAGTAGTCTCCTCCTGACAGTTCTCACATAGTAGTCTCCTCCTGACAGTGCTCACATAGTAGTCTCCTCCTGACAATGCTCACATAGTAGTCTCCTCCTGACAATGCTCACATAGTAGTCTCCTCCTGACAGTGCTCACATAGTAGTCTCCTCCTGACAATGCTCACATAGTAGTCTCCTCCTGACAGTGCTCACATAGTAGTCTCCTCCTGACAATGCTCACATAGTAGTTTCCTCCTGACAGTGCTCACATAATAGTCTCCTCCAGACAGTGCTCACATAGTAGTCTCCTCCTGACAATGCTCACATAGTAGTCTCCTCCTGACAGTGCTCACATAGTAGTCTCCTCCTGACAGTGCTCACATAGTAGTCTCCTCCTGACAATGCTCACATAGTAGTCTCCTCCTGACAGTGCTCACATAGTAGTCTCCTCCTGACAGTGCTCACATAGTAGTCTCCTCCTGACAGTGCTCACATAGTAGTCTCGTCCTGACAGTGCTCACATAGTAGTCTCCTCCTGACAATGCTCACATAGTAGTCTCCTCCTGACAGTGCTCACATAGTAGTCTCCTCCTGACAATGCTCACATAGTAGTCTCCTCCAGACAGTGTATATACAGTGGTTCCCTCAGACAGTGCCCGCACACCAGTCTCCTTCAGACAGTGCTCACATAGTAGTCTCCTCCAGACAGTGCTCACATAGTAGTCTCCTCCTGACAATGCTCACATAGTAGTCTCCTCCTGACAGTGCTCACATAGTAGTCTCGTCCTGACAGTGCTCACATAGTAGTCTCCTCCTGACAATGCTCACATAGTAGTCTCCTCCTGACAGTGCTCACATAGTAGTCTCCTCCTGACAGTGCTCACATAGTAGTCTCCTCCAGACAGTGCTCACATAGTAGTCTCCTCCTGACAAGGCTCACATAGTAGTCTCCTCCAGACAGTGCTCACATAGTAGTCTCCTCCTGACAGTGCTCACATAGTAGTCTCGTCCTGACAGTGCTCACATAGTAGTCTCCTCCTGACAATGCTCACATAGTAGTCTCCTCCTGACAGTGCTCACATAGTAGTCTCCTCCTGACAGTGTATATACAGTGGTTCCCTCAGACAGTGCCCGCACACCAGTCTCCTCCTGACAGTGCTCACATAGTAGTCTCCTCCTGACAATGCTCACATAGTAGTCTCCTCCTGACAGTGCTCACATAGTAGTCTCCTCCAGACAGTGCTCACATAGTAGTCTCCTCCTGACAGTGCTCACATAGTAGTCTCGTCCTGACAGTGCTCACATAGTAGTCTCCTCCTGACAATGCTCACATAGTAGTCTCCTCCTGACAATGCTCACATAGTAGTCTCCTCCTGACAATGCTCACATAGTAGTCTCCTCCTGACAGTGCTCACATAGTAGTCTCCTCCTGACAGTGCTCACATAGTAGTCTCCTCCAGACAGTGCTCACATAGTAGTCTCCTCCAGACAGTGCTCACATAGTAGTCTCCTCCAGACAGTGCTCACATAGTAGTCTCCTCCAGACAGTGCTCACATAGTAGTCTCCTCCAGACAGTGCTCACATAGTAAAGTAGTCTCCTCCTGACAGTGCTCACATAGTAGTCTCCTCCAGACAGTGCTCACATAGTAGTCTCCTCCAGACAGTGCTCACATAGTAGTCTCCTCCTGACAATGCCCACATAGTAGTCTCCTCCAGACAGTGCTCACATAGTAGTCTCCTCCAGACAGTGCTCACATAGTAGTCTCCTCCAGACAGTGCTCACATAGTAGTCTCCTCCAGACGGTGCTCACATAGTAGTCTCCTCCTGACAGTGCTCACATAGTAGTCTCCTCCTGACAGTGCTCACATAGTAGTCTCCTCCTGACAGTGCTCACATAGTAGTCTCCTCCTGACAGTGCTCACATAGAAGTCTCCTCATGACAGTGCTCACATAGTAGTCTCCTCCAGACAGTGCTCACATAGTAGTCTCCTCCTGACAGTGCTCACATAGTAGTCTCCTCCTGACAGTGCTCACATAGTAGTCTCCTCCTGACAGTGCTCACATAGTAGTCTCCTCCTGACAGTGCTCACATAGTAGTCTCCTCCTGACAGTGCTCACATAGTAGTCTCCTCCTGACAGTGCTCACATAGTAGTCTCCTCCTGACAATGCTCACATAGTAGTCTCCTCCTGACAGTGCTCACATAGTAGTCTCCTCCTGACAGTGCTCACATAGTAGTCTCCTCCTGACAATGCTCACATAGTAGTCTCCTCCTGACAATGCTCACATAGTAGTCTCCTCCTGACAATGCTCACATAGTAGTCTCCTCCTGACAGTGCTCACATAGTAGTCTCCTCCTGACAGTGCTCACATAGTAGTCTCCTCCTGACAGTTCTCACATAGTAGTCTCCTCCTGACAGTGCTCACATAGTAGTCTCCTCCTGACAATGCTCACATAGTAGTCTCCTCCTGACAATGCTCACATAGTAGTCTCCTCCTGACAGTGCTCACATAGTAGTCTCCTCCTGACAATGCTCACATAGTAGTCTCCTCCTGACAGTGCTCACATAGTAGTCTCCTCCTGACAATGCTCACATAGTAGTTTCCTCCTGACAGTGCTCACATAGTAGTCTCCTCCAGACAGTGCTCACATAGTAGTCTCCTCCTGACAATGCTCACATAGTAGTCTCCTCCTGACAGTGCTCACATAGTAGTCTCCTCCTGACAATGCTCACATAGTAGTCTCCTCCTGACAGTGCTCACATAGTAGTCTCCTCCTGACAGTGCTCACATAGTAGTCTCCTCCTGACAGTGCTCACATAGTAGTCTCGTCCTGACAGTGCTCACATAGTAGTCTCCTCCTGACAATGCTCACATAGTAGTCTCCTCCTGACAGTGCTCACATAGTAGTCTCCTCCTGACAATGCTCACATAGTAGTCTCCTCCAGACAGTGTATATACAGTGGTTCCCTCAGACAGTGCCCGCACACCAGTCTCCTTCAGACAGTGCTCACATAGTAGTCTCCTCCAGACAGTGCTCACATAGTAGTCTCCTCCTGACAATGCTCACATAGTAGTCTCCTCCTGACAGTGCTCACATAGTAGTCTCGTCCTGACAGTGCTCACATAGTAGTCTCCTCCTGACAATGCTCACATAGTAGTCTCCTCCTGACAGTGCTCACATAGTAGTCTCCTCCTGACAGTGCTCACATAGTAGTCTCCTCCAGACAGTGCTCACATAGTAGTCTCCTCCTGACAATGCTCACATAGTAGTCTCCTCCTGACAGTGCTCACATAGTAGTCTCCTCCTGACAGTGCTCACATAGTAGTCTCCTCCTGACAGTGCTCACATAGAAGTCTCCTACTGACAGTGCTCACATAGTAGTCTCCTCCTGACAGTGCTCACATAGTAGTCTCCTCCTGACAGTGCTCACATAGTAGTCTCCTCCTGACAGTGCTCACATAGTAGTCTCCTCCTGACAATGCTCACATAGTAGTCTCCTCCTGACAGTGCTCACATAGTAGTCTCCTCCTGACAGTGCTCACATAGTAGTCTCCTCCTGACAGTGCTCACATAGTAGTCTCCTCCTGACAGTGCTCACATAGTAGTCTCCTCCTGACAATGCTCACATAGTAGTCTCCTCCTGACAGTGCTCACATAGTAGTCTCCTCCTGACAATGCTCACATAGTAGTCTCCTCCTGACAATGCTCACATAGTAGTCTCCTCCTGACAATGCTCACATAGTAGTCTCCTCCTGACAGTGCTCACATAGTAGTCTCCTCCTGACAGTGCTCACATAGTAGTCTCCTCCTGACAGTTCTCACATAGTAGTCTCCTCCTGACAGTGCTCACATAGTAGTCTCCTCCTGACAATGCTCACATAGTAGTCTCCTCCTGACAATGCTCACATAGTAGTCTCCTCCTGACAGTGCTCACATAGTAGTCTCCTCCTGACAATGCTCACATAGTAGTCTCCTCCTGACAGTGCTCACATAGTAGTCTCCTCCTGACAATGCTCACATAGTAGTTTCCTCCTGACAGTGCTCACATAATAGTCTCCTCCAGACAGTGCTCACATAGTAGTCTCCTCCTGACAATGCTCACATAGTAGTCTCCTCCTGACAGTGCTCACATAGTAGTCTCCTCCTGACAATGCTCACATAGTAGTCTCCTCCTGACAGTGCTCACATAGTAGTCTCCTCCTGACAGTGCTCACATAGTAGTCTCCTCCTGACAATGCTCACATAGTAGTCTCCTCCAGACAGTGCTCACATAGTAGTCTCCTCCTGACAATGCTCACATAGTAGTCTCCTCCTGACAGTGCTCACATAGTAGTCTCCTCCTGACAGTGCTCACATAGTAGTCTCCTCCAGACAGTGCTCACATAGTAGTCTCCTCCAGACAGTGCTCACATAGTAGTCTCCTCCAGACAGTGCTCACATAGTAGTCTCCTCCAGACAGTGCTCACATAGTAGTCTCCTCCAGACAGTGCTCACATAGTAAAGTAGTCTCCTCCTGACAGTGCTCACATAGTAGTCTCCTCCAGACAGTGCTCACATAGTAGTCTCCTCCAGACAGTGCTCACATAGTAGTCTCCTCCTGACAATGCTCACATAGTAGTCTCCTCCTGACAATGCTCACATAGTAGTCTCCTCCTGACAGTGCTCACATAGTAGTCTCCTCCTGACAGTGCTCACATAGTAGTCTCCTCCTGACAGTGCTCACATAGTAGTCTCGTCCTGACAGTGCTCACATAGTAGTCTCCTCCTGACAATGCTCACATAGTAGTCTCCTCCTGACAGTGCTCACATAGTAGTCTCCTCCTGACAATGCTCACATAGTAGTCTCCTCCAGACAGTGTATATACAGTGGTTCCCTCAGACAGTGCCCGCACACCAGTCTCCTTCAGACAGTGCTCACATAGTAGTCTCCTCCAGACAGTGCTCACATAGTAGTCTCCTCCTGACAATGCTCACATAGTAGTCTCCTCCTGACAGTGCTCACATAGTAGTCTCGTCCTGACAGTGCTCACATAGTAGTCTCCTCCTGACAATGCTCACATAGTAGTCTCCTCCTGACAGTGCTCACATAGTAGTCTCCTCCTGACAGTGCTCACATAGTAGTCTCCTCCAGACAGTGCTCACATAGTAGTCTCCTCCTGACAAGGCTCACATAGTAGTCTCCTCCAGACAGTGCTCACATAGTAGTCTCCTCCTGACAGTGCTCACATAGTAGTCTCGTCCTGACAGTGCTCACATAGTAGTCTCCTCCTGACAATGCTCACATAGTAGTCTCCTCCTGACAGTGCTCACATAGTAGTCTCCTCCTGACAGTGCTCACATAGTAGTCTCCTCCTGACAGTGTATATACAGTGGTTCCCTCAGACAGTGCCCGCACACCAGTCTCCTCCTGACAGTGCTCACATAGTAGTCTCCTCCTGACAATGCTCACATAGTAGTCTCCTCCTGACAGTGCTCACATAGTAGTCTCCTCCTGACAGTGCTCACATAGTAGTCTCCTCCTGACAATGCTCACATAGTAGTCTCCTCCAGACAGTGTATATACAGTGGTTCCCTCAGACAGTGCCCGCACACCAGTCTCCTTCAGACAGTGCTCACATAGTAGTCTCCTCCAGACAGTGCTCACATAGTAGTCTCCTCCTGACAATGCTCACATAGTAGTCTCCTCCTGACAGTGCTCACATAGTAGTCTCGTCCTGACAGTGCTCACATAGTAGTCTCCTCCTGACAATGCTCACATAGTAGTCTCCTCCTGACAGTGCTCACATAGTAGTCTCCTCCAGACAGTGCTCACATAGTAGTCTCCTCCTGACAATGCTCACATAGTAGTCTCCTCCAGACAGTGCTCACATAGTAGTCTCCTCCAGACAGTGCTCACATAGTAAAGTAGTCTCCTCCTGACAGTGCTCACATAGTAGTCTCCTCCAGACAGTGCTCACATAGTAGTCTCCTCCAGACAGTGCTCACATAGTAGTCTCCTCCAGACAGTGCTCACATAGTAGTCTCCTCCTGACAATGCTCACATAGTAGTCTCCTCCAGACAGTGCTCACATAGTAGTCTCCTCCAGACAGTGCTCACATAGTAGTCTCCTCCAGACGGTGCTCACATAGTAGTCTCCTCCTGACGGTGCTCACATAGTAGTCTCCTCCTGACGGTGCTCACATAGTAGTGTCCTCCTGACAGTGCTCACATAGTAGTCTCCTCCAGACAGTGCTCACATAGTAGTCTCCTCCAGACAGTGCTCACATAGAAGTCTCCTCCAGACAGTTCTCACATAGTAGTCTCCTCCTGACAGTGCTCACATAGTAGTCTCCTCCTGACAGTGCTCACATAGTAGTCTCCTCCAGACGGTGCTCACATAGTAGTCTCCTCCTGACGGTGCTCACATAGTAGTCTCCTCCTGACAGTGCTCACATAGTAGTGTCTTCCTGACAGTGCTCACATAGTAGTCTCCTCCAGACAGTGCTCACATAGTAGTCTCCTCCAGACAGTGCTCACATAGTAGTCTCCTCCAGACAGTTCTCACATAGTAGTCTCCTCCTGACAGTGCTCACATAGTAGTCTCCTCCTGACAGTGCTCACATAGTAGTCTCCTCCTGACAATGCTCACATAGTAGTCTCCTCCTGACAATGCTCACATAGTAGTCTCCTCCTGACAATGCTCACATAGTAGTCTCCTCCTGACAGTGCTCACATAGTAGTCTCCTCCTGACAGTGCTCACATAGTAGTCTCCTCCTGACAGTTCTCACATAGTAGTCTCCTCCTGACAGTGCTCACATAGTAGTCTCCTCCTGACAATGCTCACATAGTAGTCTCCTCCTGACAATGCTCACATAGTAGTCTCCTCCTGACAGTGCTCACATAGTAGTCTCCTCCTGACAATGCTCACATAGTAGTCTCCTCCTGACAGTGCTCACATAGTAGTCTCCTCCTGACAATGCTCACATAGTAGTTTCCTCCTGACAGTGCTCACATAGTAGTCTCCTCCAGACAGTGCTCACATAGTAGTCTCCTCCTGACAATGCTCACATAGTAGTCTCCTCCTGACAGTGCTCACATAGTAGTCTCCTCCTGACAATGCTCACATAGTAGTCTCCTCCTGACAGTGCTCACATAGTAGTCTCCTCCAGACAGTGCTCACATAGTAGTCTCCTCCTGACAGTGCTCACATATTAGTCTCGTCCTGACAGTGCTCACATAGTAGTCTCCTCCTGACAATGCTCACATAGTAGTCTCCTCCTGACAGTGCTCACATAGTAGTCTCCTCCTGACAATGCTCACATAGTAGTCTCCTCCAGACAGTGTATATACAGTGGTTCCCTCAGACAGTGCCCGCACACCAGTCTCCTCCTGACAGTGCTCACATAGTAGTCTCCTCCTGACAATGCTCACATAGTAGTCTCCTCCTGACAGTGCTCACATAGTAGTCTCCTCCAGACAGTGCTCACATAGTAGTCTCCTCCTGACAGTGCTCACATAGTAGTCTCGTCCTGACAGTGCTCACATAGTAGTCTCCTCCTGACAATGCTCACATAGTAGTCTCCTCCTGACAATGCTCACATAGTAGTCTCCTCCTGACAATGCTCACATAGTAGTCTCCTCCTGACAGTGCTCACATAGTAGTCTCCTCCTGACAGTGCTCACATAGTAGTCTCCTCCAGACAGTGCTCACATAGTAGTCTCCTCCAGACAGTGCTCACATAGTAGTCTCCTCCAGACAGTGCTCACATAGTAGTCTCCTCCAGACAGTGCTCACATAGTAGTCTCCTCCAGACAGTGCTCACATAGTAAAGTAGTCTCCTCCTGACAGTGCTCACATAGTAGTCTCCTCCAGACAGTGCTCACATAGTAGTCTCCTCCAGACAGTGCTCACATAGTAGTCTCCTCCAGACAGTGCTCACATAGTAGTCTCCTCCTGACAATGCTCACATAGTAGTCTCCTCCAGACAGTGCTCACATAGTAGTCTCCTCCAGACAGTGCTCACATAGTAGTCTCCTCCAGACAGTGCTCACATAGTAGTCTCCTCCAGACGGTGGTCACATAGTAGTCTCCTCCTGACGGTGCTCACATAGTAGTCTCCTCCTGACAGTGCTCACATAGTAGTGTCCTCCTGACAGTGCTCACATAGTAGTCTCCTCCAGACAGTGCTCACATAGTAGTCTCCTCCAGACAGTGCTCACATAGTAGTCTCCTCCAGACAGTTCTCACATAGTAGTCTCCTCCTGACAGTGCTCACATAGTAGTCTCCTCCTGACAGTGCTCACATAGTAGTCTCCTCCTGACAGTGCTCACATAGTAGTCTCCTCCTGACAGTGCTCACATAGTAGTCTCCTCCTGACAGTGCTCACATAGTAGTCTCCTCCTGACAGTGCTCACATAGAAGTCTCCTCATGACAGTGCTCACATAGTAGTCTCCTCCAGACAGTGCTCACATAGTAGTCTCCTCCTGACAGTGCTCACATAGTAGTCTCCTCCTGACAGTGCTCACATAGTAGTCTCCTCCTGACAGTGCTCACATAGTAGTCTCCTCCTGACAGTGCTCACATACTAGTCTCCTCCTGACAGTGCTCACATAGTAGTCTCCTCCTGACAATGCTCACATAGTAGTCTCCTCCTGACAGTGCTCACATAGTAGTCTCCTCCTGACAGTGCTCACATAGTAGTCTCCTCCTGACAGTGCTCACATAGTAGTCTCCTCCTGACAATGCTCACATAGTAGTCTCCTCCTGACAATGCTCACATAGTAGTCTCCTCCTGACAATGCTCACATAGTAGTCTCCTCCTGACAGTGCTCACATAGTAGTCTCCTCCTGACAGTGCTCACATAGTAGTCTCCTCCTGACAGTTCTCACATAGTAGTCTCCTCCTGACAGTGCTCACATAGTAGTCTCCTCCTGACAATGCTCACATAGTAGTCTCCTCCTGACAATGCTCACATAGTAGTCTCCTCCTGACAGTGCTCACATAGTAGTCTCCTCCTGACAATGCTCACATAGTAGTCTCCTCCTGACAGTGCTCACATAGTAGTCTCCTCCTGACAATGCTCACATAGTAGTTTCCTCCTGACAGTGCTCACATAGTAGTCTCCTCCAGACAGTGCTCACATAGTAGTCTCCTCCTGACAATGCTCACATAGTAGTCTCCTCCTGACAGTGCTCACATAGTAGTCTCCTCCTGACAATGCTCACATAGTAGTCTCCTCCTGACAGTGCTCACATAGTAGTCTCCTCCTGACAGTGCTCACATAGTAGTCTCCTCCTGACAGTGCTCACATAGTAGTCTCCTCCTGACAGTGCTCATATAGTAGTCTCGTCCTGACAGTGCTCACATAGTAGTCTCCTCCTGACAATGCTCACATAGTAGTCTCCTCCTGACAGTGCTCACATAGTAGTCTCCTCCTGACAATGCTCACATAGTAGTCTCCTCCAGACAGTGTATATACAGTGGTTCCCTCAGACAGTGCCCGCACACCAGTCTCCTTCAGACAGTGCTCACATAGTAGTCTCCTCCAGACAGTGCTCACATAGTAGTCTCCTCCTGACAGTGCTCACATAGTAGTCTCCTCCTGACAGTGCTCACATAGAAGTCTCCTCCTGACAGTGCTCACATAGTAGTCTCCTACTGACAGTGCTCACATAGTAGTCTTCTCCTGACAGTGCTCACATAAAAGTCTCCTCCTGACAGTGCTCACATTGTAGTCTCCTCCAGACAGTGCTCACATAGTAGTCTCCTCCAGACAGTGCTCACATAGTAGTCTCCTCCTGACAGTGCTCACATAGTAGTCTCCTCCTGACAGTGCTCACATAGTAGTCTCCTCCTGACAGTGCTCACATAGTAGTCTCCTCCTGACAGTGCTCACATAGTAGTCTCCTCCAGACAGTGCTCACATAGAAGTCTCCTCCTGACAGTGCTCACATAGTAGTCTCCTCCTGACAGTGCTCACATAGTAGTCTCCTCCTGACAGTGCTCACATAGTAGTCTCCTCCTGACAGTGCTCACATAGTAGTCTCCTCCTGACAGTTCTCACATAGTAGTCTCCTCCTGACAGTGCTCACATAGTAGTCTCCTCCTGACAGTGCTCACATAGTAGTCTCCTCCTGACAGTGCTCACATAGTAGTCTCCTCCTGACAGTGCTCACATAGTAGTCTCCTCCTGACAGTGCTCACATAGTAGTCTCCTCCTGACAGTGCTCACATAGTAGTCTCCTCCTGACAGTGCTCACATAGTAGTCTCCTCCAGACAGTGTATATACAGTGGATCCCTCAGACAGTGCCCGCACACTGGTCTCCTTCAGACAGTGCCAAGACATGATTTGTTTCCTGGTGTCCAGTAGTTAATAGACTTTGTCTCTGGCTTCCATTGGATTAATGTCCCAAACCACTGGCCCTACTGTGAGTTTGGCCTCTATATTTCATTTGAACCTGAGTGGCTGCTGCAATACGGGGGAGAAGCAGAGTGGAGATATCAAATGGAGGAAAGTAGGATGCAGTCACCCACCATTACTGCTTATTTGTTGAGTTTATCATATTTAAAAAATAAATAAAATATACAAATTTGGCATTTTAAAAAAATGTCAGTAAATACTTCACTATAGCTCTATATTTAGGATTTTCATCCCCCCTCTTCTTGCAGAACAGTTCCACATGGTCTTTTTTACATGCACAGCCTGTTAGAGATCTGTCCAGACTTCCGGGCCCCTTCTACAGAGTACAGGCTGCCGTACACAGTAGTCATCACTCTGTAGCCTGCTGCAGATCTCCTCCTTCTTAGGGTATGTTCACACGACAGCGCAAAATACGTCTGAAATTACGGAGCTGTTTTCAGGCGAAAACAGCTCCTGAATTTCAGACGTAATTGCTCGTACTCCCGTTTTTCGCGGCGTCCATTACGGACGTAATTGGAGTTGTTTTTCAATGGAGTCAATGAAAACGGCTCCAATTACGTCCCAAGAAGTGACAGGCACTTCTTTGAGGCGGGCGTATTTTTACGCGTAAAACAAAGCCTGTCTGCACAGAACACCGTAAGACCCATTGAATTCAATGGGCAGGTATTTGCAGACGGTTTGGAGCCGTATTTTCGGGGGTAATTCGAGGCGCAAAACGCCTGAATTACGTCCGTAAATAGGGCGTGTGAACATACCCTAACAGAGGCAGTGATTCCAATAGCTTTGTATTAGGAAATTGCTCATAATGCAATTCCATAACGTAGTGAACAATCTCCAAACTGCAGCTCTCCGAGAA
This sequence comes from Rhinoderma darwinii, assembly GCF_050947455.1. Taxonomy (NCBI): domain Eukaryota; kingdom Metazoa; phylum Chordata; class Amphibia; order Anura; family Rhinodermatidae; genus Rhinoderma; species Rhinoderma darwinii. The sequence continues at coordinate 55,221 of NW_027464259.1, forward strand.
GCATGAATAGAGAATATAGGAAGTCACCCCCAAACATGACTGCGCCTCACACCTCATCACAGACGTGTGTCCTGGGGCGGCTCTTTATGAGAACGTTCTGTGTCTGCTCATTTCACAGTCTGCAGAGTTCGCTGTCCATGGTTCTATGTAAATACTGCAGTCACTTTACTGCGCGGGAGCCTGGTGTAATGGAAAACACATGCTGCTGCTACTGCTGGAGCGCTGCTGTCTGTGTATTACTGGACTGAAATCAGGAGTCCTAACAATAACCGTCCCTGTGAGGGAAAAACTCACAATAAAGGGTTAAAACAGGATTAGAAATACTTAATTATTATCAGAAATGCCCTTTTACAAGTGTCGTCAGCAGAATACAGGCTGCCTTTTACAGCAGCGCAGAGGACGGATCTCGGGGGATGGCGAATATTTTTGCAGTATATGTGAGGGAATTGCTTCCCTTATCTGGGGAAAATATACAAATTTACTAGAGGATTGCTGAAGGATTTCTTTGCCTTTTGCAGAGTATAGTATTATGGTAATCTGTAGTCTGCAAACACGGTCCATGCTGCAGATAGTCCCTTAGTCAGTGTGCAGTCTGCTGACAGGGGAAGGTGTTGCTATTGCGGGAGGTAACAAACTGATGGTTGCATATTGAAAGGATCAGGGTCCACAGAAGCACAGAGTATTTCAGGGGAGGATTGTGCTGCTATTGTGAGAGGTCACCGTCTGAGAGTTACACAGTGGGAAGAGTAAGGTCCCCAGCAGCACAGATTATTTCAGGAGAGGAGTGTGCTGATCTTGAGGGAGGTCACAGAGAGCTACATAGTGAAAGGAGCGGGGTCACCAGCAGAACAAAGTATTTCAGGAGAGGAGTGTGCTATTCTTGTAGGAGGAGACAGACTCAGCATTGAACAGCAGGAAGAGTAAAGGTCCCCAGCAGCACAGAGTATTTCAGCAAATTGAGTTACTGATTTTGTGGGAGGTCATAGACTGAGAGTAAAATAGTGAAAGGAGCAGAGTACCTAGCAGCACAAAGTATTTCAGGAGAGGAGTATGCTGATCTTGTGGTAGGTCACAGACAGAGTTAAATACCTGGAGTAGTTACGTCCCCTAGAGCACAGAGTATTTTAGCAAACCTAAGAGGTCACAGACTGAGAAATACATAGTGAAATGAGCAGAGTCCACAGCAGCACAAAGTATTTCAGGAGAAGAGTGTGCTGATCAGTGGCGTCGCTAGCAGCGGGCATTTGAAGTCGAAGCCCTAGATTTTTGGCCTTGTGCACCAGATCCCCAGGCGACTTCCAAATACAATTGTATCTGCGTCTTTAGGATGCAAATACAATTAAATACTATGGCAGAGCAGGAAACTATCAGCTCCCTGCTCCACCAATCACCAGGCTACAAGCAATGCTAGGCCTGCAGCCTATAAGATGCTGGGACACGATCCCTATGCAGGGTGTCTCATAGGCTGCAGGACTGAGGAGGCTGTGAGACCATGCAGCTCCGTTCGTCGTGGGAGTGGGGCTAGGTAAATATATATATATTTTTTTATTTGTTTGGGGGGCGCTATTACTTAATGGGGGCTCTCTCTACAAGAGGTGGTGTGTGTGGCACTATCTACAGGGGGCACAGCGTGTGGAGCTATCTACAGGGGGTGTGGCACTATCTGCAGGAGGGTGTGTGGAACTATCTCCAGGGGGCACAGCGTGTGGCACTATCTACAGATGTCTTTGATTAGAGCCCCAAACATAAATTTGCTTTGGGCCCCAGAAATGCCAAATTTGCCCCTGAGGGTAAGTACAAGGATACTTACTGCTGGGGCCCTGTATCTTAGCCTATCATGTGTGATACTTAGTGCTGGGACCCTGTATCTAATATTATCATGTGTGATACTGACTTATGAGCCGATGTATCTAATCCTATCATGTGATACTGTCTGCTGAGCTGCTGTATCTAATCCTATCCCGTGTGATACTGTCTGCTGAGATAATGTATCTAATTCTATTTAGTGACGTATCTATAGGGGCCGTAGTCCTATAGATATGCTGTGTTTGCTATATATACAGAACTGTGCAAAAGTTTTAGCCAGTTGTGTAAAAATGCTGCAAAGTGAGAAAGCTTCCAAAAATAGAAGTGTCAATAGTTTTTTTTAAATTAATTAATAAAATGCAAAGTTACTGAACGGAAGAGAAATCTAAATCAGATCAATTCTTCTAGGTGCACTTGCACTAAGTCCTGGATTTTGTAGGATTAGGGATTGACCACACACAACGGAATTGCTGCAGAAAATTTCTGCAGCAATTCCGTTGAAAGTCAAAGGTTTTCTCTGCAAAAACACGCCATTTTTGCGACAGAAAATGGTGCGTGTTTTGCAGAGTTTTTCCCAATGTTATGAGACGGTGACATCGCCTCTGAAAAACGCACTAATCTGTCCACTTTCCGTAGCAGGAATTGACACGCTGCGGTCCGAAAAATATGCACCGCAGGTCAATTTCGGCTCAGAAATTTTACGTAGCATGTGGATGAAATTTGTTAAATCTCATCCACTATGCTGCTACTATATTCTGCTGCGTTTTTTCCGTCCGAAATTCCGTCCGGAAAAAAATTGCGTCAATTTTGTAGCATGTGGACGAGCCCTTATAGTGAGGTGTATGATTAGCCAATTATACCAAACAGGTGATAATGATCATTTTCATATCTAGCTTGAAAAACAGTCATTAACTGTAACAGAAACAGCTGTGTAGGAGGCTTAAAACTGGGTGAGGAACAGCCAAACTCTGCTACAAAGGTGAGGTTGTTGCATACAGTCTCATGTCACAGGTCCACCATGGCAAGACTGAGCACAGCAACAAGATACAAGGTAGTTATACTGCACCAGCAAGGTCTCTCCAGGAAAAGATTTCACTGCAGACGGGGGTATGAAGATGTGCTGTTTAAGCTCTTTTGAAGAAGCACAAAGAAACGGACAACATTGAGGACCGTAGATGCAGTGGTCGGCCAAGGAAACACATAATGCTTACTTCCCTTCTAAATCAGAAGATGTCCAGCAGTGCCGTGAGCTCAAAACTGACAGAAACCAGTGGGACACAGGTACACCTATCTGCAGGGGCATAGCTAAAGGCTCATGGGCCCTGGTGCAAGAATTCAGCTTGGGCCCCCCTACCCCTCCCCAACACCACCATCATCAGACTCCTGCGTGCGCCTATGCCCAGACGCCTTGCCCAACAGCCCCCATAGTATAATGCCCCCACACAGTATAATGGTCCCATAGCTGCCCCCACACACTATAATGCCCCATAACTGCCCCATACAGTATAATGCCCCCCCATAACTGCCCCATACAGTATAATGCCCCCCCATAACTGCCCCATACAGTATAATGCCCCCCCATAACTGCCCCATACAGTATAATGCCCCCTCATAACAGCCCATACCGTATAATGCTCCCCATATCAGCCCCCATAGTATAATGCCCCACATAGCTGCCCCCATACAGAATAGTGCCCCCATATCCGCCCCATACAGTATAATACGCCCCATATTAGCTCCCCATACATTATAATGCCTCCATATCAGCTCCCCATACAGTAAAATGCCCCCATATTAGCTCCCCATACATTATAATGCCCGCATATCAGCTCCCCATACAGTAAAATGCCCCCATATCAGCTCCCCATACAGTAAAATGCCCCCATATCAGCTCCCCATACAGTATAATGCCCCTCCATATCAGCTCCCCATACAGTATAATGCCCCTCCATATCAGCTCTCATACAGTATAGTGCCCCCCATATCAGCTCCCCATACAGTATAATGCCCCCCATATCAGCTTCCCATACAGCATAATGCCACCCATATGAGCTCTTCATACAGTATAATGCCCCCCATATGAGCTCCCCATACAGTATAATGCCCCCCATATCAGCTCCCCATACAGTATAATGCCCCCCATATCAGCTTCCCATACAGCATAATGCCCCCCATATGAGCTCTTCATACAGTATAATGCCCCCCATATGAGCTCCCCATACAGTATAATGCCCCCCATATCAGCCCCCATACAGTATAATGCCCCTCCATATCCGCCCCCCATACAGTATAATGCCCCTCCATATCAGCTCCCATACAGTATAATGCCCCCCATATCAGATCCCCATACAGTATAATGCCCCCCATACAGTATAATTCCCCCATATCAGCCCCCATGCAGTATAATGCCCCCCATCTTATTAGCCCCCATGCTATATTAGCCCCCATGCAGTATAATGCCCCCCATCTTATCAGCCCCCCGCCATATCAGACCCCCATACAGAATAATTCCCCCATATCAGCCCCCATGCAGTATAATGCCCCCCATCTTATCAGCCCAATGCAGTATAATGCTCCCCATATCAGCCCCCATGCAGTATAATGCCCCCTATCTTATCAGCCCCCAAAAAGAGCATAATTACTTACCTATCCCCGTTCCTTCGTCTCCTCCGGTCTGTGCTATGAGTGACTCGGCGCAAACAGGTCCGATGATGTCGCTACATCCCACCTTTCTACGTCAAGCCGCTTAGGGCACAGTGAATGCTGGAGCAAGGAGACGTCCACTCTTTGCTCCAGCATTGAATGGAACCGGGACCTCGGTGAATGACACGCGACCCCCCGGAGGTCTTCACATGACCCCCCCAGGGGGACACGACCCACAGTGTGTAATGTATTGTGTTGTATTGTGCAGTTTGCGGTGGAGAGAGGAAGGGGGGCTGTAATTTAATGGGCCCCCCTCTCCACCGCAAACCGCACAATACAACACAATACATTACAACAACACAACACATTACATTACATTACATTACAATACAGACACTGCAGCTCACCTGGAGTCCTCCGCATCGGCTCTTCCACGGCACTGGCTGGAAGGACGTGTCACGTGACAACACGGTCACATGGTACACAAAGTATACCATGTGACCATAACCAGGAAGTGCCGGCTTCACGGCACAGAAAATGTATTTAACAAGCATGCTGTAGGGGACCAGTCGCAACTGTGACCGCTGTGACCCCTACATCTACGCCACTGCCTGTCTGCTGTTCGGAGAAGTCTGGCCAGAAGTGGTCTTCATGGGAGAATTGTGGCCAAAAAGCCAAACATTTGACATGGACAAGGCCAAGCGACTCAACTATGCACGAAACCATAGGGACTGGAATGCAAAAAAATGTCAGCGGGTGCCCTGGACTGATGAGTCAAAATGTGAAATATTGGGTGTAACAGAAGGCAGTTTGTTTGCCGAAGGACTGGAGAGTGGTAGAATAATGAGGGTCTGCAGGCAGCAGTGAAGCACAGTGGGGGGTCCTGGAGAGCAATACAATAATGAGGGTCTGCAGGCAGCAGTGAAGCATGGGGGAGGGTCCTGGAGAGCGGTACAATAATGAGGGTCTGCAGGCAGCAGTGAAGCATGGTGGAGGGTCTTGGAGAGCAGTACAATAATGAGGGTCTGCAGGCAGCAGTAAAGCACGGTGGAGGGTCCTGGAGAGCGGTACAATAATGAGGGTCTGCAGGCAGCAGTGAAGCATGGTGGAGGGTCCTGAAGAGCGGTACAATAATGAGGGTCTGCAGGCAGCAGTGAAGCATGGTGGAGGGTCCTGGAGAGCGGTACAATAATGAGGGTCTGCAGGCAGCAGTGAAGCATGGTGGAGGTTCCTGGAAAGCGGTACAATAATGAGGGTCTGTAGGCAGCAGTGAAGCATGGGGGAGGATCCTGGAGAGCGGTACAATAATGAGGGTCTGCAGGCAGCAGTGAAGCATGGTGGAGGGTCTTGGAGAGCAGTACAATAATGAGGGTCTGCAGGCAGCAGTAAAGCACGGTGGGGGATCCTGGAGAGCGGTACAATAATGAGGGTCTGCAGGAAGCAGTGAAGAGGGTGGAGGGTCCTGGAGTGAAGTACAATAATGAGGGTCTGCAGGCAGCAGTAAAGCACGGTGGGGGGTCCTGGAGAGCGGTACAATAATGAGGGTCTGCAGGCAGCAGTGAAGCATGGTGGAGGGTCCTGGAGAGCGGAACAATAATGAGTGTCTGCAGGCAGCAGTGAAGCATGGTGGAGGGTCCTGGTGAGCGGAACAATAATGAGGGTCTGCAGGCAGCAGTGAAGCATGGTGGGGGGTCCTGGAGAGCGGTACAATAATGAGGGTCTGCAGGCAGCAGTGAAGCATGGTGGAGGGTCCTGGAGAGCGGTACAATAATGAGGGTCTGCAGGCAGCAGTGAAGCATGGTGGAGGGTCCTGGTGAGCGGAACAATAATGAGGGTCTGCAGGCAGCAGTGAAGCATGGTGGAGGGTCCTGGAGAGCGGAACAATAATGAGTGTCTGCAGGCAGCAGTGAAGCATGGTGGAGGGTCCTGGTGAGCGGAACAATAATGAGGGTCTGCAGGCAGCAGTGAAGCATGGTGGGGGGTCCTGGAGAGCGGTACAATAATGAGGGTCTGCAGGCAGCAGTGAAGCATGGTGGAGGGTCCTGGAGAGCGGTACAATAATGAGGGTCTGCAGGCAGCAGTGAAGCATGGTGGAGGGTCCTGGTGAGCGGAACAATAATGAGGGTCTGCAGGCAGCAGTGAAGCATGGTGGGGGGTCCTGGAGAGCGGTACAATAATGAGGGTCTGCAGGCAGCAGTGAAGCATGGTGGAGGGTCCTGGAGAGCGGTACAATAATGAGGGTCTGCAGGCAGCAGTGAAGCATGGTGGAGGGTACTGGTGAGCGGAACAATAATGAGGGTCTGCAGGCAGCAGTGAAGCATGGTGGGGGGTCCTGGAGAGCGGTACAATAATGAGGGTCTGCAGGCAGCAGTGAAGCATGGTGGAGGGTCCTGGAGAGCGGTACAATAATGAGGGTCTGCAGGCAGCAGTGAAGCATGGTGGAGGGTCCTGGAGAGCGGTACAATAATGAGGGTCTGCAGGCAGCAGTGTAGCATGGTGGAGGGTCCTGGTGAGCGGAACAATAATGAGGGTCTGCAGGCAGCAGTGAAGATGGTGGAGGGTCCTGGAGAGCGGTAGAATAATGGGGGTCTGCAGGCAGCAGTGTAGCACAGTGGGGGTTCCTGGAAAGTTGGGGCTACATTTCCGCACATGGAGTTGGGGATTTGGTCAGGATTATTAGTGTCCTCAATGCTGAGATATCCAGGCAGATACTTATTCATCATACAATACCATCAGGGAAGCGTCTGATTGGCTCTAACTTCATTCTGCAGCGGGACAACGACCCCAAACATCCCGCCAATGTCATTAAGAACGATCTTCGGCGAGAAGAAGAACAAGGAGCCCTGGAAGTGATGATGTGGCCTCCACGGAGCCGTGATCCCAATATCATGGAGTCTGTCTGGGAGCACATGAAGAGACAGAAGGATGTGAGGGAGCGACATCCACGGAAGATCTGCGCTCAGTTCTCCCAAATGTGGAACAACCTTCCTGCGGAGTTCCTGCAAAAACTGTGCAAGTATCTAGAAGAACTGATGCTGTTCTGAAGGCAAAGGGCGGTCACACCAACTATTGATCTGATTTAGATTTCTCTTCTGTTCATTCACTTTGTATTTTGTTATTGACACTTCTATTTTTGGAAGCAGTCACACTTTACAGCATTTTTCCACAACTGCCTAAAACTTTTGCACAGTACTAAACATATATATATATTTTTATATATATATATATATATATATATATATATATATATATATATATACACCGTATATAGAATTTTTTCGGGTGTTGAGCAAACATATGTCTTGAGGCCTGTGCCCTTGATCTTTTAAGACCCTAAAAACACCATTGGTGCTGATCTTGTGGGAGGCTACAGATTAAGCGTTACATAGTAGAAGATCAGGGTTTCCCAGCAGCACAGATTATTTCAGGACATGAGTCTGCTGGTATTTTAGTGCAGTGACCTGTCCACTCATGTGATGATCATGATGATAATGATAGAGCAGCACTTAACAGATGCAGGGTCATGACGTAGGGAGGGCAATTAAAACAGCTAGGAGCAAAGTTCTCAGCAGCACAGAGTATTTCAGCACACTATATTACAGTATATTTGATTAACCGGCTACAGTTCTGCATACAGAGAGACTTATTCTTTATGACGGCTTAGTTGTTGCATTTTTGTAGCCGCTCTTTTCTGTAAAGGATTATTGTAGTGATTTTCTAGCACTTATATATATACGGGACTGACAACCTGCTAATAGTGAGTCTGTTCTGTGCCATAATATAATCTCCCCTCATGACGGGGAAGCGTTCTGTGCGGCAGGTTATATGGCCAGGCACCGTCCAGCAAAACAACAGAACTTGTGTGAGAGTCCCGGACTGATGAAGAAGAAACAGAGGAAAGCTGCGAGAGCACAGGAATGTGACAGAGCCCACCCAAAAATACAGACAGACAGTGACGGAGACTCGCAGGACAATGATGAGAGTGTTCAATAATGTCTGCAGCCGCCGCACCTCCTGTCTATTACAAGGAAAATGCAGCTAAAAATAAGATCAAGGTGTTATATACAACCAGGAGCCAAAGATACTGCACCGAAAATCATAGTAAGAGCGCGTTCACACCTGGCGGAATTGCAGTGGAATTCTCCAGCAGCCGTTTTTTACATTTGTTTCAATACATTTTAGGCAAGTTAGTTCAGACGTTGCGGAAAACTCCGCTGGGGACCATAGGCTGCGGTGCAGAATTTTATCTCCCAGCATGCACTGACTGTTGCGGAGAAAAAGCGGAATTTCACTGCGGATTTTAGCCTTCGCAATGCAAAAACTGATATCTGTGGCAAGTCTGCTGTGTTATCTGCAACGTCTGAATTACCTGTCAAATATGCAAATGTTGTTGCAGATTCGTTGCGTAATTGCCCCAAATCTGCACCAACATTTGCAGCGGAAAAATTCTGCCACGTCTGGCCATGCCCTAATAGTCATATATCTCCATCACACCTACAAGACTGATATACAGGGGGCAGTATTATAATAGTTATATTCTTGTATATAGGGGGCAGTATTATAGTAGTTATATTGTATATAGGAGCAGTATTATAGTAGTTATATTCTTGTATATAGGGGCAGTATTATAGTAGTTATATTCTTGTATATAGGGGGCAGTATTATAGTAGTTATATTCTTGTATATAGGAGCAGTATTATAGTAGTTATATTCTTGTATATAGGGGCAGTATTATAGTAGTTATATTCTTGTATATAGGGGGCAGTATTATAGTAGTTATATTCCTGTATATAGGGAGCAGTATTATAGTAGTTATATTCTTGTATATAGGGGGCAGTATTATAGTAGTTATATTCTTGTATATAGGGAGCAGTATTATAGTAGTTATATTCCTGTATATAGGGAACAGTATTATAGTAGTTATATTCTTGTATATAGGGGGCAGTATTATAGTAGTTATATTCTTGTATATAGGAGCAGTATTATAGTAGTTATATTCTTGTATATAGGAGCAGTATTATAGTAGTTATATTCTTGTATATAGGGGCAGTATTATAGTAGTTATATTCTTGTATATAGGAGCAGTATTATAGTAGTTATATTCTTGTATATAGGAGCAGTATTATAGTAGTTATATTCTTGTATATAGGGGCAGTATTATAGTAGTTATATTCTTGTATATAGGAGCAGTATTATAGTAGTTATATTCTTGTATATAGGGGGCAGTATTATAGTAGTTATATTCCTGTATATAGGGAGCAGTATTAGGGCGGGTTCACACGTGGCGGAATTTCACTGAAATTCCGCTGCGGACACTCCGCAGCGTTAATCCGCAGCGGTGCCGTTTGTCCATTGACTTACACTTTAATTTAGCAGTGTTCGTTTAGACTAGGCGTAAAATTCCGCTGCGGAGCATAGGCTGCGGAGCGGAATTTGGTGTCCGCAGCATGCTCTGTCTGTTGCGGAGCAGTGGCGGACTGGTTGCGGACTCATGGCGGAATTTCTCCATTGACTTCAATGGAGAGTCAAAATTCCGCAATGAAGTCCGCAGATCTTATGTGTGCTGCGGAGCGTATTGTTTTTACAACCATGACATTTCTTCATTCTGGCTGGACCTATGTATTTCTAGGTCTACAGCCAGACTGAGGAAGTCAATGGGGCTCCCGTAATGACGGGAGCGTTGCTAGGAGACGTCTGTAAATAGTCACTGTCCAGGGTTCTGAAAGAGTTACGCGATCGGCAGTAACTGTTTCTGCACCCGGGACAGTGACTACCGATCTCAATATACATGTATCTGTAAAAAAAAATATAAGTTCATACTTACCGAGAACTCCCTGCGTCTGTCTCCAGTCCGGCCTCCCAGGATGACGTTTCAATCTAAGTGACGGCTGCAGCCAATCACAGGCCAAGCACAGGCTGCAGCGGTCACATGGACTGGAGCGTCATCCAGGGAGGTCGGGCTGGATGCCGAAAGAGGGACGCGTCACCAAGACAACGGGCGGTAAGTATGAATTTCTTTGACTTTCACTAGGGAAAGTGCTGTCCCTTCTCTCTATCCTGCACTGAATAGGGAGAAGGGAAGCACTTTTCCTGCAGTCCGCAGCGGCCAGTCCGCATCAATTTTCTGCACATTTTGTGCAGATCCGCAGCAGAATCTGCAACGCAGATTCTGTGCGGCATTGATGCGGACAGTTGCGGAGGAAATCCGCCACGTGTGGTCATGCCCTTATAGTAGTTATATTCTTGTATATAGGGTGCAGTATTATAGTAGTTATATTCTTGTATATAGGGGGCAGTATTATAGTAGTTATATTCTTGTATATAGGGGGCAGTATTATAGTAGTTATATTCTTGTATATAGGGGCAGTATTATAGTAGTTATATTCCTGTATATAGGGGGCAGTATTATAGTAGTTATATTCTTGTATATAGGGTGCAGTATTATAGTAGTTATATTCTTGTATATAGGGGGCAGTATTATAGTAGTTATATTCTTGTATATAGGGGGCAGTATTATAGTAGTTATATTCTTGTATATAGGGGCAGTATTATAGTAGTTATATTCCTGTATATAGGGGGCAGTATTATAGTAGTTATATTCCTGTATATAAGGGGCAGTATTATAGTAGTTATATTCTTGTATATAGGAGCAGTATTATATTAGTTATATTCTTGTATATAGGAGCAGTATTATATTAGTTATATTCTTGTATATAGGGAGCAGTATTATAGTAGTTATATTCTTGTATATAGGGTGCAGTATTATAGTAGTTATATTCTTGTATATAGGAGCAGTATTATAGTAGTTATATTCTTGTATGTAGGGGGCAGTATTATAGTAGTTATATTCCTGTATATAGGAGCAGTATTATAGTAGTTATATTCTTGTATATAGGGAGCAGTATTATAGTAGTTATATTCCTATATATAGGGGGCAGTATTATAGTAGTTATATTCCTGTATATAGGGAGCAGTATTATAGTAGTTATATTCTTGTATATAGGGGGCAGTATTATAGTAGTTATATTCTTGTATATAGGGGGGAGTATTATAGTAGTTATATTCCTGTATATAGGGAGCAGTATTATAGTAGTTATATTCTTGTATATAGGGGGCAGTATTATAGTAGTTATATTCGTGTATATAGGGGGCAGTATTATAGTAGTTATATTCTTATATATAGGAGCAATATTATAGTAGTTATATTCTAGTATATAGGAGCAGTATTATAGTAGTTATATTCTTGTATATAGGGGGCAGTATTATAGTAATTATATTCTTGTATATAGAGGGCAGTATTATAGTAGTTATATTCTTGTATATAGGAGGCAGTATTATAGTAGTTATATTCTTGTATATAGGAGCAGTATTATAGTAGTTATATTCTTGTATATAGGAGCAGTGTTATAGTAGTTATATTCTTGTATATAGGGGGCAGTATTATAGTAGATATATTCTTGTATATAGGAGCAGTGTTATAGTAGTTATATTCTTGTATGTAGGAGGCAGTATTATAGTAGATATATTCTTGTATATAGGAGCAGTATTATAGTAGTTATATTCTTGTATATAGGGGGCAGTATTATAGTAGTTATATTCTTGTATATAGGACCAGTATTATAGTAGTTATATTCTTGTATATAGGAGCAGTATTATAGTAGTTATATTCTTGTATATAGGAGGCAGTATTATAGTAGTTATATTCTTGTATATAGGAGCAGTATTATAGTAGTTATATTCTTGTATATAGGGGCAGTATTATAGTAGTTATATTTTTGTATATAGGGGGCAGTATTATAGTAGTTATATTCTTGTATATAGGCGCAGTATTATAGTAGTTATATTATTGTATATAGGGGCAGTATTATAGCAGTTATATTCTTGTATATAGGGGGTAGTATTATAGTAGTTATATTCTTGTATATAGGAGCAGTATTATAGTAGTTATATTCTTGTATATAGGAGCAGTATTATAGTAGTTATATTCTTGTATATATGGGGCAGTATTATAGTAGTTATATTCTTGAATATAGGAGGCAGTATTATAGTAGTTATATTCTTGTATATAGGGGCAGTATTATAGTAGTTATATTCTTGTATATAGGGGGCAGTATTATAGTAGTTATATTCTTGTATATAGGAGGCAGTATTATAGTAGTTATATTCTTGTATATAGGGGACAGTATTATAGTAGTTATATTCTTGTATATAGGGGCAGTATTATAGTAGTTATATTCTTGTATATAGGGGCAGTATTATAGTAGTTATATTCCTGTATATAGGGGGCAGTATCATAGTAGTTTATATTCTTGTATATAGGGGCAGTATTATAGTAGTTATATTCTTGTATATAGGAGGCAGTATTATAGTAGTTATATTCTTGTATATAGGAGGCAGTATTATAGTAGTTTATGTTCTTGTATATAGGGGCAGTATTATATTAGTTATATTCTTGTATATAGGGGCAGTATTATAGTAGTCATATTCTTGTGTATAGGGAGTAGTATTATAGTAGTTATATTCTTGTATATAGGGGCAGTATTATAGTAGTTATATTCTTGTATATTGGAGCAGTATTATAGTAGTTATATTCTTGTATATAGGAGGCAGTATTATTGTAGTTATATTCTTGTATATAGGAGGCAGTATTATAGTAGTTATATTCTTGTATATAGGAGCAGTATTATAGTAGTTATATTCTTGTATATAGGAGGCAGTATTATAGTAGTTATATTCTTGTATATAGGGGGCAGTGTTATAGTAGTTATATTCTTGTATATGTTGGGCAGTATTATAGTAGTTTATATTCTTGTATATAGGGGCAGTATTATACTAGTTATATTCTTATATATAGGGACAGTATTATAGTAGTTATATTCTTGTATATAGGGGCAGTATTATAGTAGTTATATTCTTGTATATAGGGGCAGTATTATTGTAGTTATATTCTTGTATATAGGAGCAGTATTATAGTAGTTATATTCCTGTATATAGGAGCAGTATTATAGTAGTTATATTCTTGTATATAGGGGGCAGTATTATAGTAGTTATATTCTTATATATAGGGGGCAGTATTATAGTAGTTATATTCCTGTATATAGGAGCAGTATTATAGTAGTTATATTCTTGCATATAGGAGCAGTATTATAGTAGTTATATTCTTGTATATAGGAGCAGCATTATAGTAGTTATATTCTTGTATATAGGGGGCAGTATTATAGTAGTTATAATCTTGTATATAGGGAGCAGTATTATAGTAGTTATATTCTTGTATATAGGGGGCAGTATTATAGTAGTTATATTCTTGTATATAGGAGCAGTATTATAGTAGTTATATTCTTGTATATAGGAGCAGTATTATAGTAGTTATTATTCTTGTATATAGGGGCAGTATTATAGTAGTTATATGCTTGTATCTAGGGGGCAGTATTATAGTAGTTATATTCTTGTATATAGGGGGCAGTATTATAGTAGTTATATTCTTGTATATAGGGGCAGTATTATAGTAGTTATATTCTTGTATATAGGAGTAGTATTATAGTAGTTATATGCTTGTATATAGGGGGCAGTATTATAGTAGATATATTCTTGTATATAGGGGGCAGTATTATAGTAGTTATATTCTTGTATATAGGAGGCAGTATTATAGTAGTTATATTCTTGTATATAGGAGCAGTATTATAGTAGTTATATTCTTGTATATAGGAGCCGTATTATAGTAGTTATATTCTTGTATATAGGGGCAGTATTATAGTAGTTATATGCTTGTATCTAGGGGGCAGTATTATAGTAGTTATATTCTTGTATATAGGGGGCAGTATTATAGTAGTTATATGCTTGTATATAGGGGGCAGTATTATAGTAGATATATTCTTGTATACAGGGGCAGTATTATAGTAGTTATATGCTTGTATATAGGGGGCAGTATTATAGTAGATATATTCTTGTATATAGGGGGCAGTATTATAGTAGTTATATCTTGTATATAGGAGGCAGTATTATAGTAGTTATATTCTTGTATATAGGGGGGCAGTATTATAGTAGTTATATTCTTGTATATAGGGGGCAGTATTATAGTAGTTATATTCTTGTATATAGGGGCAGTATTATAGTAGTTATATTCTTGTATATAGGAGTAGTATTATAGTAGTTATATTCTTGTATATAGGGGCAGTATTATAGTAGTTATATTCTTGTATATAGGGAGCAGTATTATAGTAGTTATATTCTTGTATATAGGAGGCAGTATTATAGTAGTTATATTCTTGTATATAGGAGCAGTATTATAGTAGTTATATTCTTGTGTATAGGGGCAGTATTATTGTAGTTATATTCTTGTATATAGGGGGCAGTATTATAGTAGTTATATTCTTGTATATAGGGGCAGTATTATAGTAGTTATATGCTTGTATATAGGGGGCAGTATTATAGTAGTTATATTCTTGTATATAGGGGGCAGTATTATAGTAGTTATATTCTTGTATATAGGGACCAGTATTATAGTAGTTTATATTCTTGTATAGGGAGCAGTATTATAGTAGTTATATTCTTGTATATAGGAAGCAGTATTATAGTAGTTATATTCTTGTATATAGGAAGCAGTATTATAGTAGTTATATTCTTGTATATAGGGGCAGTATTATAGTAGTTATATTCTTGTATATAGGGGCAGTATTATAGTAGTTATATTCTTGTATATAGGGGCAGTATTATAGTAGTTATATTCTTGTATATAGGGGCAGTATTATAGTAGTTATATTCTTGTATATAGGAGCAGTATTATAGTAGTTATATTCTTGTATATAGGGGCAGTATTATAGTAGTTATATTCTTGTATATAGGGGCAGCATTATAGTAGTTATATTCTTGTATATATGGGGCAGTATTATTGTACCAGAGATCCTGCTCCAGAGACGAATGTCCCATCTGTGGATGCTGCACAAGTGTCACCAGCCACTGAAAATAGAGGTCACGCTAAAAGCAAAATATTCACTCTGTCACCAAACATCTGCCCGACACCAGTAAGGAACCAGCTGATCCAGCCGCAGCGGCCAGTAAAGAACCAGCTGATCCAGCCGCAGCGACCAGTAAAAAACCAGCTTATCCAGCCGCAGCGACCAGTAAGGAACCAGCTGGGCCAGCCGCAGCGACCAGTAAAGAACCAGCTGATCCAGCCGCAGAGACCAGTAAAAAACCAGCTGATCCAGCCGCAGCGACCAGTAAGGAACCAGCTGATCCAGCCGCAGTGACCAGTAAGGAACCAGCTGATCCAGCCGCAGCGGCCAGTAAAAAACCAGCTGATCCAGCCGCAGCGACCAGTAAAAAACCAGCTGGGCCAGCCGCAGCGACCAGTAAAAAACCAGCTGATCCAGCCGCAGCGGCCAGTATAAAACCAGCTGATCCAGCCGCAGCGACCAGTATCGATGAGGAGGGATTTCAGACGGTTAAAAGGAGAAGTAAAACAGATGATTCATCTAGGAAAAAAATCACTGCTGCAAAGAAATCACCGGAGTCTCCAGTGCTGGCGATAACTGGGGGACGTTACTGTGCGTTGGGGGAAGATGACCAGGAAGAAGAAGCAGAGATGGAGCAAGTCTCCTCACACAACCCAGATGACGAATCTCAGGATGAAGATGCTGACCCCCCAATGTCCACCAAAAGATGGGGTGTTACAGGACATAGCAGTGGAAGAAGGAAAAAAAGTAGGAAAGACATGTAACCCGGATGAGGCTGAAAATCACCTCTATTAATGTGAACAGCGTGAAGAATAGGAGCAGGCGGCAGGCGATATTCCAGCGTCTGTCTGACGACAAAACCAATGTCATCTTTATACAAGAGACTTATCTACAGAGTAATGTCCCTGCTGTGTCCCTGCAGTCACCACATCTAGTGGGACAGTGAAACTCTCAGCTGCTGTATGGAGACTTCTACCCTGAACTCCGTTTATATCATAGAGGTTTACTATATGCCATAAATGTGGTGACCGTGCACCCTCTGTGGTGTGCGCGATGCTGCCCGGTCACCAATAAAGAAGAACTCTCCTGTAATACTGTCTAGAATAATATCATGGAAAATAGTTGAAACAATCTATACTGGCGCAATTTTCATATATTATGGTTTTTTAATGATTGTGATGTTATTAAGAGACAAATGTTTATTTTCTTTATCTGTTATGAGTGTATTGCAAAGGTATTGTAATAATTTGTTGTAAGTTTTCAAATAAAAAAAAAAAGATCCTTATAGTAGTTATATTCTTGTATATAGGGAACAGTATTATAGTAGTTATATTCTTGTATATAGGGGGCAGTATTATAATAGTTATATTCTTGTATATAGGAGCAGTATTATAGTAGTTATATTCTTGTATATAGGGGGCAGTATTATAGTAGTTATACTCTTGTATATAGGGGCAGTATTATAGTAGTTATATTCTTGTATATAGGGGCAGTATTATGGTAGTTATATTCTTGTATATAGGAGCAGTATTATAGTAGTTATATTCTTGTATATAAGGGGCAGTATTATAGTAGTTATATTCTTGTATATAGGTGGCAGTATTATAGTAGTTATATTCTTGTATATAGGGGGCAGTATTATAGTAGTTATATTCTTGTATATAGGGAGCAGTATTATAGTAGTTATATTATTGTATATAGGAGGCAGTATTATAGTAGTTATATTCTTGTTTATAGGGGCAGTATTATAGTAGTTATATTCTTGTATATAGGGGGCAGTATTATAGTAGTTATATTCTTGTATATAGGGCAGTAATATAGTAGTTATATTCTTGTATATAGGGAGCAGTATTATAGTAGTTATATTCTTGTATATAGGAGCAGTATTATAGTAGTTATATTCTTGTATATAGGGAGCAGTATTATAGTAGTTATATTCTTGTATATAGGAGGCAGTATTATAGTAGTTATATTCTTGTATATAGGGAGCAGTATTATAGTAGTTATATTCTTATATATAGGAGCAGTATTATAGTAGTTGTATTCTTGTATATAGGGGGCAGTATTATAGTAGTTATATTCTTATATATAGGAGCAGTATTATAGTAGTTGTATTCTTGTATATAGGGGCAGTATTATATTAGTTATATTCTTGTATATAGGGGCAGTATTATAGTAGATATATTCTTGTATATAGGGGCAGTATTATAGTAGTTATATTCTTGTATATAGGAGCAGTATTATAGTAGTTATATTCTTGTATATAGGGGGCAGTATAATAGTAGTTATATTCCTGTGTATGGGGGCAGTATTATAGTAGTTATATTCTTGTATATAGGGGGCAGTGTTTATAGTAGTTATATGCTTGTATATAGGGGGCAGTATTATAGTAGTTATATTCTTGTATATAGTGGGCAGTATTATAGTAGTTATATTCTTGTATATAGGGAGCAGTATTATAGTAGATATATTCTTGTATATAGGGGGCAGTATTATAGTAGTTATATTCTTGTATATAGGGGCAGTATTATAGTAGTTATATTCTTGTATATAGGGAGCAGTATTATAGTAGTTATATTCTTGTATATAGGGGCAGTATTATAGTAGTTATATTCTTGTATATAGGAGGCAGTATTATAGTAGTTATATTCTTGTATATAGGGGGCAGTATTATAGTAGTTATATTCTTGTATATAGGGGGCAGTATTATAGTAGTTATATTCTTGTATATAGGGAGCAGTATTATAGTAGTTATATTCTTGTATATAAGGAGCAGTATTATAGTAGTTATATTCTTGTATATAGGAGCAGTATTATAGTAGTTATATACTTGTATATAGGAGCAGTATTATAGTAGTTATATTCTTGTATATAGGGGGCAGTATTATAGTAGCTATATTCTTGTATATAGGGGACAGTATTATAGTAGTTATATTCTTGTATATAGGGGGCAGTATTATAGTAGTTATATTCTTGTATATAGGGAGGCAGTATTATAGTAGTTATATTCTTGTATATAGGAGGCAGTATTATAGTAGTTATATTCTTGTATATAGGGGACAGTATTATAGTAGTTATATTCTTGTATATAGGGGGCAGTATTATAGTAGCTATATTCTTGTATATAGGGGACAGTATTATAGTAGTTATATTCTTGTATATAGGGGGCAGTATCATAGTAGTTATATTCTTGTATATAGGGGCAGTATTATAGTAGTTATATTCTTGTATATAGGGGCAGTATTATAGTAGTTATATTCTTGTATATAGGGGCAGTATTATAGTAGTCATATTCTTTTATATAGGAGGCAGTATTATAGTAGTTATATTCTTGTATATAGGAGGCAGTATTATAGTAGTTATATTCTTGTATATAGGAGGCAGTATTATAGTAGTTATATTTCTTTATATAGGGAGCAGTATTATAGTAGTTATATTCTTGTATATAGGAGCAGTATTATAGTAGTTATATTCTTGTATGTAGGAGCAGTATTATAGTAGTTATATTTCTTTATATAGGGAGCAGTATTATAGTAGTTATATTCTTGTATATAGGAGCAGTATTATAGTAGTTATATTCTTGTATATAGGGGCAGTATTATATTAGTTATATTCTTGTATATAGGAGCAGTATTATAGTAGTTATATTCTTGTATATAGGGGCAGTATTGTAGTAGTTATATTCTTGTATATAGGAGGCGGTATTATAGTAGTTATATTCTTGTATATAGGAGGCAGTATTATAGTAGTTATATTCTTGTATATAGGGGCAGTATTATAGTAGTTATATTCTTGTATATAGGAGGCGGTATTATAGTAGTTATATTCTTGAATATAGGAGCAGTATTATAGTAGTTATATTCTTGTATATAGGGGTTAGTATTATAGTAGTTATATTCTTGTATATAGGAGGCAGTATTATAGTAGTTATATTCTTGTATATAGGGGGCAGTATTATAGTAGTTATATTGTTGTATATAGGAGCAGTATTATAGTAGTTATATTCTTGTATATAGGGGTTAGTATTATAGAAGTTATATTCTTGTATATAGGAGCCGTATTATAGTAGTTATATTTTTGTACATGGAAGTATTTTAGCTCCTTTTAGTATAAATTATTATATATTGTACTGCTTTAACCAAATTTAGAATTTACTTTTTACCACTTGTGATTGCCAACTGGAAATGTACCTCCATGAATGTAATAAAAGATGTGCGCTGTTGTGGACAAAAAAATGATGTGGCAGCTCATACACAGTATATTACATTATGATTTTTCTCAGTAGGTGGCGAAAGTAACAACAGGAAAAATTTATCTATTGTTTGAGAGAATATTTCACTTTTGCTCTTACCTTTTTTAGGATGGGTGGGAAACGGAACACATTTATAACAAAAAATAAAGCTGTTTAGGAAAACTAATTTGTAAGTTTCTATTGCTTGTTATTTTGGGTTTATTCTTTATTACATTTATGTGAATTGTGAGTAAATTTCCTACTTTATGAAATCTCCTATTTTTCTTTATATTTTTTTTCACTAATAATTGTAGCAAAAAAGTAATTATTTGCTATTTTCTTGGTCTTAAATCTCATTGTTTAATGACAACACTTTGTGAGTGGAACTCTCTGCCCTGCTGGTTATCGGAGGTACTGCAGCTTTTATTCTATAGGGAACACTCAGTGAATAACTTTGTGAGCAGGACTGTATATCTAAAGTCTTTTAATGTCACTTCCATGATATTTTCATGGAACTACAGTTTGGCTATTTGGTCGAGTAACTAAAATCGTTGCCATTCAAGCTCAATAAATAACTAGTCTTGGTGGACCCCATCCTCCTATGGATTATAAATGTGGAATTATTCTATTTTTCTCCTTTTGGATGACAAAACTTCATCACACCCATGGATTATAACTTGAAATATCTGGACTTGAGATGTCTTGAGAGGTTTTTTTTTCCTGTGGATTACAGCTCTGTGGATTATAAATGTTCTCTTTCCTACGGAATTGATGCTGTTCCATTGGTTTGTGGATTATTAAATCGTCAACGTACCCTATGGACTAAGACTGTACCGTTATATCTGGTGGATTACAAGAGTCGAACCATGTGGCACTGATTTCTGGGGGTATTACCACACCCTCTGCAGGATCTGGTATTGGGGCTTAACCATTGCTTTGTTTGGAGATAATGGATTTGGCGTCAGACATGGAGGAGGCTTTTGGGGCGCTCTCCTTGGAGCCATCCCGACTATCCTAGTTGTTATTTGGATATGTGAAAATTAAGAAAAGTTAAATGGTTGAAATTATAGATGCCAACCTGTCAACCAAGAAACATACCCAGTCTAACCAGCAGACGAACGTAAATGTATCAGTAGACTTCGCGTTCCTGAACCATGAAAAATCCTAGGGGGATGAGTCTTTCTTTTGCTATGAGTTAATTCTTATATATATTAAAAGGTTGGACAACATAACGTGGCACATGGGGTTGGGGTGCCTGATATTAGTATGAGCGGAGGACTGTTACTCTCACAGGGAGGTGCCCAAGGTTATCCCATACTACATAGTCAATGCCAAGTGAGGACACAAAGAAGATGTTATACTGTCCTATATATAGAGTAGAATAGAATTGTATAAGGATCATATCCAGTGGTCAGGTCATGTTGGGGGTTGTAGTGTTCTATGTATAGAGTATATGATCATGTCCAGTGGCCGGGTCATGTTGAGGGCTGTAGTGTTCTCTGTACAGAGTATTATTGAATTATATTATGGTCACATCCAGTGGTCAGGTCATGTTGGGGGTTGTAGTGTTCTATGTATAGAGTATATGATCATGTCCAGAGGTCGGGTCATGTTGAGGGTTGTAGTGTTCTCTGTACAGAGTATTATTGACTTGTATTATGGTCATGTCCTCTGGTTTCGTGGTGTAGTACATGAATAGAGTGTGAATATAATCTTGCTTTTACAATGATTGCTTCTTTTTATTAATTTTAGGTCCAGATATGTTCTGTTTATTTCATGGCAAGAAGTATGGCTCAGGAGAAAGCTGGCATCCTTACCTTGAACCTCAAGGAATTGTATATTGCATACGTTGCACATGTTCAGAGGTATGTCTGTCCGCTCTTACAGAAGGGTATATTGTGTATTGGGTCACTCTTATGTGTTGGGAGGAGACAGTGAAGGAAAGTTGATGTTTAGGATAAGAACAGAGTATATGCAATGAAGCAGAACTCCAGTGATAAATTCAGATCATGCACCTTAAGGATTAATGATGGGAGATGTAGTTTGCAGTTAGTATATCATGTTCCAAACCCTTATAGAAGAGTCTTTACAGTAATTTGGATGGTGAACAACCCTCCTGTGATTATCGGAGCAGTGGAGGCTCTCCCTCCTAGCCCTGACTAATATTCCTTGTTGGATGGTACCAGACATTGTGCCGCTCTGCACCTCTGATGGAGTAGTCAAATTCAACTTGGGTGTTAACTGGATCTTCTGCTAAAAAAAATCCAGCAATTGTATGTAACTAACTTTCAAAGCTAGAAATCACTAACCAGTAGCTCGTATCCAACAACCACCAACCAATCTCTGGTAACCAACAAACACTAGTCAACAGTTAATAACCATTAACTCATAACTAGAAACCACACACCAATAATTGGTAACCAACTATCACCAACCGATAGGTGATACCCACCAACTAGAAGTAAATAACCACCAACCCATAGCTATTAACCACCAACCCATAACTGGTAACCAAATAACCATCAAGCAATAGCTGATACCCACCAATGAGTAGCTGGTAACCACCAATCATAAGCTGGTAACCAACAAACGCCAATAAATAGGTGATACCCACCAACAAATAGCTTGTAACCACCCACCCATAGATAGAAACTACCAATTTACAGCCGACACCCACCAATTAGTACCAATAACCAACAACCGGTAGGTAGTATCCATCAACTAGAAGTGGATAACCACCAACCCATAGCTAGAAACTATGAACCAATATCTGATAACCAAACAACCATCAAGAAGTAGCTGATGTTCACCAATGAATAGCTGGTTACCAATAACCAATAGCAGGTAACCAACCAACACCAGCCCATAATATAACCATCAACCCATATCTAGAAAGCACTAACCAATAACTGGTAACTAATAACCACCAACCGATAGGTAGTGTCCACCAACTAGAAGTGGATAACCACCAACCCATAGCTGTAAACCACCAAACAATAACTGGTAACCAAATAACCATCAAATAGTATCTGATACCCACCAAAGAATACTTGGTAACCACCAACCAATATCTGGTAACCAACAATCATCAGCCAATAATTGGTGACCATCAACCCATAGCCAATAACTGGTAACAAACAACCACCAACCAATAGCTGATACCCACCAATGAGTAGCTGGTAACCACCAACCATATGCTGTTAATCAACAAACACCAACCAATAGGTGGTACCCACCAACAAATAGCTGGTAAACACCAACTCATAGATATAAACTGCCAATTAATAGCCAATACCCACCAAAGAGTAACAATAACCACCAACCTCTAGGTAGTATCCAACAAATAGAAGTGGGTAACCACCAACCCATAGCTAGAAACTATGAACCAATATCTGATATCCAAACAACCATGAAGCAGGAGCTGAAACTCACCAATGAATAGCAGGTAACCAACAAACACCAGCCAATAGTTGTCAACCATCAACCCATAGCTAGAAACCATGAGCCAATAACTGCCATGATTAAGGACGTGCTCAACGTCTGAAACGCGTAGGCCCCAAGACTGGACCGTTACATACTCCTGTCTGCACACCAGGACTCCAACCTATTGGACCTTTTTAACATCGATATTTAGTAAACTTGGAACAACTTTCCATTTTATCCTCTCTATCGCTGGACTCAACCCCCTGCCTTTGCCTGCCTATACCTATCGTGCGCCGACACGAGAGCCCGTGCGATGACTACGACACACACGTCAAGTGTCAGGTGAGCTGGAGGATCTCTTCCACATATCTTCTGTCCAATAACTGGTACCTAATTATCATCAGCCGATAGGTTGTATCCACCAACTAGAAGTGGATAACCGCCAACCCATAGCTATAAACCACCAAACAATAACTGGTAACCAAACAACCATCAAACAATAACTTATACCCACCAAAGAATACCTGGTAACCACCAACCAATATCTGGTAACCAATAAACAATATCTGGTAACCAAGAAACATCAGCCCATAATTGGTGACCATCAACCCATAGCTAGAAACCACAAACCAATAACTGGTAACCACCAACCACCAACCCATAGAAAAAAAAACGATCAACCAAAAGCTGATACTCGCCAACGAGTAACTGGTAACCAACACAAACCAGCCAACAGTTGGTAATTATCAACTCATAGCTAGAAACCACCAACCAATAGGTGATACCCACCCACGATTATCTGGTAACGACTCACTAGAAGTTGGCAACCATTAAGTTAGAATCCCCCAACTAATAACCACCATGACCAGAAGGATGAGAGGAAAATTCTAGTGCAGTCCTCCGTTTCGCCCATTATACTTGTGTGTAGACCTGAGTTGTTTCTTATGACATCTTGGTGTGGACAGGGAGCACCAAACATTTGTGCCACCACGTTCTCAGGGGGGCACATACTTTTTGCCCTCTTCCTGGCCTGACCTAACATCCCATGACGTATCTGTCACAACAATATGCGTGACGTCACGATCGGGATGTTGTCTCCATGACCTAAGGTTGTGTCAGGCCAAGGAGAGAACAAAAGGTTAGTGATCCCACAGACGCAGATCCCAGTGTAAAGGGTTCCTACTGCCCGCTGCTGGGATCAAATAGTGTTTTTGGCAGGAAATTGGCGCGTACCACTTGGACCACAACTACAGCAATGTAAGCGCAAGCACCTAAGACGTATGGCGGCCACTCCAGCACCCTCCGGGCTAATTACCCGTCTTACTCTGGTTCCAGAATGGCAACTTGTTTTGAGGACTCCGCGTTAGGAAAGTTGGGTGACAACCATTATGGCCGCCATTACAGCTCCTACCAGCGTCGTCACCCAACTTTCTCAAGAAATCCCTAGTAAACTACACAGCTTTGCCATTGAGGAGACATAGGATAGCAACCAATGTGGCCGCTGTAACAGCTCTCTCAGGGGGTGCCACCCAGCTTGCCTAGGCTCCAGAATGGCACCACCTAGCCGGGCAGAGTCTGGGAAAGCTGTGTGTCTACCTCCTGTAGAGGCTGTAATTTGTCATAAATTGATCGGAATCTTTTTGATACATTTTTGAAATAGTAACAATGTTGTCAGAAGGCGACACTGAAGCCTTCCCAGCAGTGACGGTGTTAATTCCCCGTCACGGGGGCTGCGTTACACTAACACTGCCCTATTCTTTGTCTGCAGTGGAGGGTTTCGCGGCGCGGTCCCTTTACAAGCCATAACATTTTTGTTCCTAATCCCATTCCCTGACCACTGTTCCTGCGCCGCCTCTCAGTGACTGGAACAAGGCTTCATTCATGGGCGGCAGAGCGCCCGTCTGTGCTCAGGAGTGCCAGCCACTTACCAGCTAATTGATAAAGACACACAACGTCACGCGTTTCGATGACACTGGAGCAGCCACCAACTGGGGGAGGGTGAGGGGTGACACTTCTGCGTCCCTCCCAGACATGGCACTGACATCACTTGGCTCGCGCTCCTCAGACAGATTAATTGCAGCCATTCTATATTACAGGCTAATATTATAGGCACACATGGCGCTATTGTCTGCAGCAGGCGCGGAAAAAAGGGACAATCGGGACATTTATATGGAAAATGTACCGGCTCAAACGGAACATATTTCAAGGCTATCCTGTTCCGAGGCATAAAATGGCTTTTCCAGTCTTATTTTAAAGAAAGCTTAATCTTGCTGTCAGTGAATGGAAACATTCTTGAGGCAGAAACCCCCGTACAGACCTAATACTTCTCACCGCTGAGGGTTTGTTGCATTTGTATCCAGTCTAGACAATGCTCTGTGAGATGTACACATTTGGAATGCAGCAAATAATCCTCCACGTTTCACTTTTCTTGTATATTTTGTATCCAGCAGGGCGGCAGTGTCAGCTGCTACCGAATAAAGTGTCCTGTCCTGCACTGTGTCCATACTGTCACGGACCCTCAGCAGTGCTGCCCCAGATGTGTAGGTAAGTGGCCACTAGGAGGAAGTCTTAATAGATCTGCAGATGTACATTATACAGGAGGTTATAATAGAGGCAAACACATTATAACATTACACGAGCTTAAAGGGTAACTCCACCTCTTGTATATTCTTAGCCGGGTGCGTTCAGCATCCTTCCATTAGTGCGGCTTTGACTGGATTTTTTAAAACAATTGCCCCTAAATACTTTCTTTTTGGTCTTAAAACTTAGAACCATGATGCATTGGGGCAAATTACAGACTTCAAACATTTGATCTTGTGGGCGGGACTTCTGTTACCTTTTGTGGAAGGGAAGTGACAGCCATTTAGGGATCCACAGCTGGTTACATTATAACAACAGAAGGAAACTTCCTGCTGTCAGTGAATGGAAACAGTCTAGTTGATATTCAGAGTCTTAAAGCCACTTTACTTACAGACCTATTACTGCCTAATACTGCTTTCAGCTGAGGGTTTGTTACAATATATCCAGTTGAACAATCCTAGGTGAAGTAAACAGCCTGTGATCCATTTTATCTGCACTGATACATTGTAACAAACTATCAGGACAGGAGAGATATTTGTGCTGTTGTGTTTCCCTCACGAGGACAGGATTAAACTGTAACAAACCCTCAGCTGTAAGAAGTATTAGAGCTTCACAGTTTTTTTTTAAACTGACAACAAGCAGAGATAGTGAAAATGGTGAAACATTTAATGATTACACTTTATTTACATAAAACCAGAAGCCCCCTTTTAGTCTGACCATGTCGTGTCCTTATATTCTGCAGAGACGCACTCCCCCTCTGGTCTACGGGCCCCTCCTAAGGTTTGTCAGCACAATGGGACGACGTACCTGCAGGGGGAGATGTTCACGACCCAGGAGCTGTTCCCGTCCAGACAGTCCAACCAGTGCGTCCAGTGCAGCTGTTCGGTGAGTGGCAGCCGCATCTTTATAATCAACCCCTTAACTCTAATATTGGGGCACCACCATAGAGAACGATCATCTCTGCTGTGGGGTCCGGCAGATCAAAGCCCTAAAACACTTCTCGCCCAAGAGCAGATACCAGACCCCAAAATCAGCACAGGGTGTAGGTGGGAGTGTTGTGTCTAGGGTGTTGGTGGGAGTTTCGCTGGTGTTGGTGGGAGTTTTGCTGGTGTTGATGGGAGTTTTGCTGGTGTCGGTGGGAGTTTTGCTGGTGTTGGCGGGAGTTTTGCTTGTGTTGGGGGTGTTTTGCTGGTGCTTGTTGGTGGGGACTTTGCTGGTGTTGGTGGAGTTTGGTGTTGGTGGGGACTTTGCTGGTGTTGGTGGGGGTTTTGCTGGTGTTTGTTGGTTGGGGTTTTGCTAGTGTTGGTGGGGGTTTTCTGGTGTTGGTGGGAATTTTGCTGGTGTTGTGGGAGTTGTGCTGGTGTTGGTTGGAGTTTTGCTGGTGTTGGGGGTTTTGCTGGTGTTGGGGGAGTACTGCTGGTGTTTGGAGTACTGCTGGCGTTTGGAGTTTTGCTGGTGTTGGTGGGAGTTTTTGCTGGTGTTGGTGGGGGTTTTTGCTGGTGTTGGGGGAGTTTTGCTGGTGTTAGTGGGAGTTTTGCTGGTGTTAGTGGGAGTTTTGCTGGTGTTGGGAGAGTTTTGATGGTGTTGGGGGAGTTTTGCTGGTGTTGATTGGAGTTTTGCTGGTGTTGACGGGGGCTCTGCTGGTGGGGGCTTAGCTGGTGTTGGTGGGGAATTTGCTGGAGTTGGTGGGGATTTTGCTGGAGTTGGGGATTTTGCTGGAGTTGGTGGGGATTTTGCTGAAGTTGGTGGGGATTTTGCTGGAGTTGGTGGGGATTTAGCTGGATTTGGTGGGGATTTTGCTGGAGTTGGTGGGGATTTTGCTGGAGTTGGTGTGGATTTTGCTGGAGTTGGTGTGGATTTTGCTGGAGTTGGTGTGGATTTTGCTGGAGTTGGTGGGGATTTTGCTGGAGTTGGTGGGGATTTTGCTGGAGTTGGTGGGGATTTTGCTGGAGTTGGTGGGGATTTTGCTGGAGTTGGTGGGGATTTTGCTGGAGTTGGTGGGGATTTTGCTGGTGTTGGGGGAGTTTTGCGGGTGCTTGTTGGTGGGGACTTTGCTGGTGTTGGTGGAGTTTGGTGTTGGTGGGGACTTTGCTGGTGTTGGTGGGGGTTTTGCTGGTGTTTGTTGGTTGGGATTTTGCTAGTGTTGGTGGGAGTTTTGCTGGTGTTGTGCTGGTGTTGGTTGGAGTTTTGCTGGTGTTGGGGGTTTTGCTGATGTTGATGGGAGTTTTGCTGGTGTTGACGGGGGCTCTGCTGGTGGGGGCTTAGCTGGTGTTGGTGGGGAATTTGCTGGAGTTGGTGGGGATTTTGCTGGAGTTGGTGGGGATTTTGCTGGAGTTGGTGGGGATTTTGCTGGAGTTGGTGGGAATTTTGCTGGTGTTGTGGGAGTTGTGCTGGTGTTGGTTGGAGTTTTGCTGGTGTTGGGGGTTTTGCTGGTGTTGGGGGAGTACTGCTGGTGTTTGGAGTACTGCTGGTGTTTGGAGTTTTGCTGGTGTTGGTGGGAGTTTTGCTGGTGTTGGTGGGAGTTTTTGCTGGTGTTGGTGGGGGTTTTTGCTGGTGTTGGTGGGAGTTTTGCTGGTGTTGGTGGGAGTTTTGCTGGTGTTGGTGGGAGTTTTTGCTGGTGTTGGTGGGGGTTTTTGCTGGTGTTGGGGGAGTTTTGCTGGTGTTAGTGGGAGTTTTGCTGGTGTTGGAAGAGTTTTGATGGTGTTGGGGGAGTTTTGCTGGTGTTGATTGGAGTTTTGCTGGTGTTGACGGGGGCTCTGCTGGTGGGGGCTTAGCTGGTGTTGGTGGGGAATTTGCTGGAGTTGGTGGGGATTTTGCTGGAGTTGGTGGGGATTTTGCTGGAGTTGGTGGGGATTTTGCTGGAGTTAGGGATTTTGCTGGAGTTGGTGGGGATTTTGCTGAAGTTGGTGGGGATTTTGCTGGAGTTGGTGGGGATTTTGCTGGAGTTGGTGGGGATTTTGCTGGAGTTGGTGTGGATTTTGCTGGAGTTGGTGTGGATTTTGCTGGAGTTGGTGTGGATTTTGCTGGAGTTGGTGTGGATTTTGCTGGAGTTGGTGTGGATTTTGCTGGAGTTGGTGGGGATTTTGCTGGAGTTGTGGGGATTTTGCTGGAGTTGGTGGGGATTTTGCTGGAGTTGGTGGGGATTTTGCTGGAGTTGGTGGGGATTTTGCTGGAGTTTGTGGGGATTTTGCTGGAGTTGGTGGGGATTTTGCTGGTGTTGGGGGAGTTTTGCGGGTGTTGCTGGGCGTTTTGCTGGTGTTGATTGAAGTTTTGCTGGTGTTGGTTTTGCTGGTGTTGGTTTTGCTGGTGTTGATGGGAGTTTTGCTGGCATTGATTGGTGGGGTTTTGCTGGTGTCGGTGGGAGTTTTGCTGGTGTTGGGGGAGTTTTGCAGGTGTTGGTGGGGGCTTTGCTGGTGTCGGTGGGAGTTTTGCTGGTGTCGGCGGGAGTTTTGCTTGTGTTGGTGGTGTTTTGCTGGTGCTTGTTGGTGGGGACTTTGCTGGTGTTGGTGGAGTTTGGTGTTGGTGGGGACTTTGCTGGTGTTGGTGGGGGTTTTGCTGGTGTTTGTTGGTTGGGATTTTGCTAGTGTTGGTGGGAGTTTTGCTGGTGTTGTGCTGGTGTTGGTTGGAGTTTTGCTGGTGTTGGGGGTTTTGCTGATGTTGATGGGAGTTTTGCTGGTGTTGACGGGGGCTCTGCTGGTGGGGGCTTAGCTGGTGTTGGTGGGGAATTTGCTGGAGTTGGTGGGGATTTTGCTGGAGTTGGTGGGGACTCTGCTGGTGGGGGCTTAGCTGGTGTTGGTGGGGAATTTGCTGGAGTTGGTGGGGATTTTGCTGGAGTTGGTGGGGATTTTGCTGGAGTTGGTGGGGATTTTGCTGGAGTTGGTGGGAATTTTGCTGGTGTTGTGGGAGTTGTGCTGGTGTTGGTTGGAGTTTTGCTGGTGTTGGGGGTTTTGCTGGTGTTGGGGGAGTACTGCTGGTGTTTGGAGTACTGCTGGTGTTTGGAGTTTTGCTGGTGTTGGTGGGAGTTTTGCTGGTGTTGGTGGGAGTTTTTGCTGGTGTTGGTGGGGGTTTTTGCTGGTGTTGGTGGGAGTTTTGCTGGTGTTGGTGGGAGTTTTGCTGGTGTTGGTGGGAGTTTTTGCTGGTGTTGGTGGGGGTTTTTGCTGGTGTTGGGGGAGTTTTGCTGGTGTTAGTGGGAGTTTTGCTGGTGTTGGAAGAGTTTTGATGGTGTTGGGGGAGTTTTGCTGGTGTTGATTGGAGTTTTGCTGGTGTTGACGGGGGCTCTGCTGGTGGGGGCTTAGCTGGTGTTGGTGGGGAATTTGCTGGAGTTGGTGGGGATTTTGCTGGAGTTGGTGGGGATTTTGCTGGAGTTGGTGGGGATTTTGCTGGAGTTAGGGATTTTGCTGGAGTTGGTGGGGATTTTGCTGAAGTTGGTGGGGATTTTGCTGGAGTTGGTGGGGATTTTGCTGGAGTTGGTGGGGATTTTGCTGGAGTTGGTGTGGATTTTGCTGGAGTTGGTGTGGATTTTGCTGGAGTTGGTGTGGATTTTGCTGGAGTTGGTGTGGATTTTGCTGGAGTTGGTGTGGATTTTGCTGGAGTTGGTGGGGATTTTGCTGGAGTTGTGGGGATTTTGCTGGAGTTGGTGGGGATTTTGCTGGAGTTGGTGGGGATTTTGCTGGAGTTGGTGGGGATTTTGCTGGAGTTTGTGGGGATTTTGCTGGAGTTGGTGGGGATTTTGCTGGTGTTGGGGGAGTTTTGCGGGTGTTGCTGGGCGTTTTGCTGGTGTTGATTGAAGTTTTGCTGGTGTTGGTTTTGCTGGTGTTGGTTTTGCTGGTGTTGATGGGAGTTTTGCTGGCATTGATTGGTGGGGTTTTGCTGGTGTCGGTGGGAGTTTTGCTGGTGTTGGGGGAGTTTTGCAGGTGTTGGTGGGGGCTTTGCTGGTGTCGGTGGGAGTTTTGCTGGTGTCGGCGGGAGTTTTGCTTGTGTTGGTGGTGTTTTGCTGGTGCTTGTTGGTGGGGACTTTGCTGGTGTTGGTGGAGTTTGGTGTTGGTGGGGACTTTGCTGGTGTTGGTGGGGGTTTTGCTGGTGTTTGTTGGTTGGGGTTTTGCTAGTGTTGGTGGGAGTTTTGCTGGTGTTGTACTGGTGTTGGTTGGAGTTTTGCTGGTGTTGGGGGTTTTGCTGATGTTGATGGGAGTTTTGCTGGTGTTGACGGGGTCTCTGCTGGTGGGGGCTTAGCTGGTGTTGGTGGGGAATTTGCTGGAGTTGGTGGGGATTTTTCTGGAGTTGGTGGGGATTTTGCTGGAGTTGGTGGGGATTTTGCTGGAGTTGGTGGGGATTTTGCTGGAGTTGGTGGGGATTTTGCTGGAGTTGGTGGGGATTTTGCTGGCGTTGGTGGGGATTTTGCTGGAGTTGTGGGAGTTTTGCTGGTGTTGGGGGAGTTTTGCGGGTGTTGGGAGAGTTTTGCTGGTGTTGCTGGGGGTTTTGCTGGTGTTGATTGGAGTTTTGCTGTTGTTGGTTTTGCTGGTGTTGGTTTTGCTGATGTTGAAGGGAGTTTTGCTGGCATTGGTGGGGTTTTGCTTGTGTTGGAGGAGTTTTGCTGGTGTCGGTGGGAGTTTTGCTGGAGTTGGTGGTAGTTTTTCTGGTGTTTTGGGAATTTTGCTGGTGTTTTGGGAGTTTTGCTGGTGTTATGGGAGTTTTGCTGGTGTTGGGGGAGTTTTGCTGGTGGGGGGGGTTGCAGGTGTTGGGGGGGGGGTTTGCAGGTGTTGATGGGAGTTTTGCTGGTGTTGGTTTTGCTGGTGTTGGTTTTGCTGGTGTTGGTTTTGCTGGTGTTGGTGGGGGCTTTGCTGGTGTTGGGGGGGTTTTGTTGGTGTTGGGGGGTTTTGTTGGTGTTGATGGGAGTTTTGCTGGTGTTGATGGGGTTTTGCTGGAGCGGGTAGGAGGAGTTTTGCTAGAGTTAGTGAGGGTTTTGCTGGTGTTGGTGGGGGCTTTGCTGGTGTTGGTGGGAGTTTTCCTGGTTTTGGTGGGAGTTTTGCAGTTGTTGGTGGGGGTTTAGCAGTTGTTGGTGGGGGTTTTGCTGGGGTTGGGGGAGTTTTGCTGGTGTCGGTGGGGGTTTTGCTGATGTTGGCGGAAGTTTTGCTGGTGTTGGTGGAGTTTTGCTTGTGTTGGTGGAGTTTTGCTTGTGTTGGTGGAGTTTTGCTGGTGTTGGTGGAGTTTTGCTGGTGTTGGTGGGGTTTTGCTGGTGTTGGTGGGAGTTTTGCTGGTGTTGATGGGAGTTTTGCTGGTGTTGGTGGAGTTTTGCTGGTGTTGGTGGGGTTTTGCTGGTGTTGGTGGGAGTTTTGCTGGTGTTGATGGGAGTTTTGCTGGAGTGTGTGGGAGTTTTTCAGGTGTTGGTGGGAGTTTTTCAGGTGTTGGTGGGAGTTTTTCAGGTGTTGGTGGGAGTTTTCCTGGTGTTGGTGGGGGTTTTGCTGGTGTTGGTAGGAGTTTTGCTGGTGTTGGTGGGGGTTTTGCTGGTGTTGGAGGGGGTTTTGCTGGTGTTGGTTGAGGTTTTGCTGCTGTTGGTTTTGCTGAAAAGGGTGGGAGTTTTGCTGGTGTTGGTGGATGTTTTGCTGGTGTTCGGGGAGTTTTGCTGGTGTTGTTGATGGTTTTGCTGGTGTTGGTGGGAGTTTTGCTGGAGTTGGTGAGGGTTTTGCTGGTGTTGGTGGGAGTTTTGCTGGTGTTGGTGGGGTTTTGCTAGTGTTGGGGAAATTTTGCTGGTGTTGGTGGGGATTTTGCTAGTGTTGGGGAAGTTTTGCTGGTGTTGGTGGGCGTTTTGCTGGTGTTGATGGGAATTTTGCTGGTGTTGGTGGGAGTTTTGCTGGTGTTGGTGTTGGTTTTGCTGGTGTTGGGGGTGTTTTGCTGGTGTTGGTGGGGATTTTGCTGGTGTTGGGGGAGTTTTGCTGGTGTTGGTGGGGGTTTTGCTGGAGTTGGGGGAGCTTTTCTGGTGTTGGTGGGGGTTTCGCTGGTGTTGGTGGGGGTTTTGCTGGTGTTGATGGGAGTTTTGCTGGTGTTGATGGGAGTTTTGCTGGTGTTGGTGGGGTTTTTGCTGGTGTTGATGGGAGTTTTGCCGGAGTTGGTGGAAGTTTTGCTGGTGTTGGTGGGAGTTTTTCTGGTGTTGGTGAGAGTTTTGCTGGTGTTGGTGGGGGTTTTGCTGGTGTTGGTGGGGGTTTTGCCGGAGTTGGTGGGAGTTGTGTTGGTGGGAGTTTTGCTGGTGTTGGTTTTGCTGGTGTTGGGGGAGTTTTTCTGGTGTTGGGGGGAGGGTTTGCTGGTGTTGGTGGAGGTTTTGCTGGTGTTGGTGGGCGTTTTTCTGTTGTTGGTGAGGGTTTTGCTGGTGTTGGTGGGAGTTTTGCTGGTGTTGGTGGGGGTTTTGCTAGTGTTGGTTTTGCTGGAGTTCATAGGGGGTTTTGTTGGAGTTGGTGGAAGTTTTGGTCGTTTTGGTGGGAGTTTTGCTGGTGTTGGGTAGTTTTGCTGGTGTTGGTGGGAGTTTTGCTGGAGTTTGTGAGGGTTTTGCTGGTGTTGGTGAGGGTTTTTATGTAGTTGGTGGGAGTTTTGCTGGTGTTGGTGGGGGTTTTGCTAGTGTTGGGGAGGTTTTGCTGGTGTTGGTGGGGGTTTTGCAGGTTTTGATGGGAGTTTTGCTGGTGTTGTTGGGAGTTTTGCTATTGTTGGTGGGGTTTTGCTGGTGTTGGTGGGGGATTTGCTGGTGTTGGGGGAATTTTTCTGGTGTTGGTGGGAGTTTTGCTGGTGTTGGTGTTGGTTTTGGTGGGAGTTTTGCTATTGTTGGTGGGGTTTTGCTGGTGTTGGTGGGGGTTTTGCTGGTGTTGGGGGAGTTTTGCTGGTGTTGGTTTTGCTAGTGTTGGTGGAGTTTTGCTGGTGTTGGTGGGGATTTTGCTGGTGTTGGGGGAGTTTTGCTGGTGTTGGTGGGGGTTTTATTGGTGTTGGGGGAGTTTTGCTGGAGTTGGTGGGGATTTTGCTGGAGTTGGTGGGGATTTTGCTGGAGTTAGGGATTTTGCTGGAGTTGGTGGGGATTTTGCTGAAGTTGGTGGGGATTTTGCTGGAGTTGGTGGGGATTTTGCTGGAGTTGGTGGGGATTTTGCTGGAGTTGGTGTGGATTTTGCTGGAGTTGGTGTGGATTTTGCTGGAGTTGGTGTGGATTTTGCTGGAGTTGGTGTGGATTTTGCTGGAGTTGGTGTGGATTTTGCTGGAGTTGGTGGGGATTTTGCTGGAGTTGTGGGGATTTTGCTGGAGTTGGTGGGGATTTTGCTGGAGTTGGTGGGGATTTTGCTGGAGTTGGTGGGGATTTTGCTGGAGTTTGTGGGGATTTTGCTGGAGTTGGTGGGGATTTTGCTGGTGTTGGGGGAGTTTTGCGGGTGTTGCTGGGCGTTTTGCTGGTGTTGATTGAAGTTTTGCTGGTGTTGGTTTTGCTGGTGTTGGTTTTGCTGGTGTTGATGGGAGTTTTGCTGGCATTGGTGGGGTTTTGCTGGTGTCGGTGGGAGTTTTGCTGGTGTTGGGGGAGTTTTGCAGGTGTTGGTGGGGGCTTTGCTGGTGTCGGTGGGAGTTTTGCTGGTGTCGGCGGGAGTTTTGCTTGTGTTGGTGGTGTTTTGCTGGTGCTTGTTGGTGGGGACTTTGCTGGTGTTGGTGGAGTTTGGTGTTGGTGGGGACTTTGCTGGTGTTGGTGGGGGTTTTGCTGGTGTTTGTTGGTTGGGGTTTTGCTAGTGTTGGTGGGAGTTTTGCTGGTGTTGTACTGGTGTTGGTTGGAGTTTTGCTGGTGTTGGGGGTTTTGCTGATGTTGATGGGAGTTTTGCTGGTGTTGACGGGGTCTCTGCTGGTGGGGGCTTAGCTGGTGTTGGTGGGGAATTTGCTGGAGTTGGTGGGGATTTTTCTGGAGTTGGTGGGGATTTTGCTGGAGTTGGTGGGGATTTTGCTGGAGTTGGTGGGGATTTTGCTGGAGTTGGTGGGGATTTTGCTGGAGTTGGTGGGGATTTTGCTGGCGTTGGTGGGGATTTTGCTGGAGTTGTGGGAGTTTTGCTGGTGTTGGGGGAGTTTTGCGGGTGTTGGGAGAGTTTTGCTGGTGTTGCTGGGGGTTTTGCTGGTGTTGATTGGAGTTTTGCTGTTGTTGGTTTTGCTGGTGTTGGTTTTGCTGATGTTGAAGGGAGTTTTGCTGGCATTGGTGGGGTTTTGCTTGTGTTGGAGGAGTTTTGCTGGTGTCGGTGGGAGTTTTGCTGGAGTTGGTGGTAGTTTTTCTGGTGTTTTGGGAATTTTGCTGGTGTTTTGGGAGTTTTGCTGGTGTTATGGGAGTTTTGCTGGTGTTGGGGGAGTTTTGCTGGTGGGGGGGGTTGCAGGTGTTGGGGGGGGGGTTTGCAGGTGTTGATGGGAGTTTTGCTGGTGTTGGTTTTGCTGGTGTTGGTTTTGCTGGTGTTGGTTTTGCTGGTGTTGGTGGGGGCTTTGCTGGTGTTGGGGGGGTTTTGTTGGTGTTGGGGGGTTTTGTTGGTGTTGATGGGAGTTTTGCTGGTGTTGATGGGGTTTTGCTGGAGCGGGTAGGAGGAGTTTTGCTAGAGTTAGTGAGGGTTTTGCTGGTGTTGGTGGGGGCTTTGCTGGTGTTGGTGGGAGTTTTCCTGGTTTTGGTGGGAGTTTTGCAGTTGTTGGTGGGGGTTTAGCAGTTGTTGGTGGGGGTTTTGCTGGGGTTGGGGGAGTTTTGCTGGTGTCGGTGGGGGTTTTGCTGATGTTGGCGGAAGTTTTGCTGGTGTTGGTGGAGTTTTGCTTGTGTTGGTGGAGTTTTGCTTGTGTTGGTGGAGTTTTGCTGGTGTTGGTGGAGTTTTGCTGGTGTTGGTGGGGTTTTGCTGGTGTTGGTGGGAGTTTTGCTGGTGTTGATGGGAGTTTTGCTGGTGTTGGTGGAGTTTTGCTGGTGTTGGTGGGGTTTTGCTGGTGTTGGTGGGAGTTTTGCTGGTGTTGATGGGAGTTTTGCTGGAGTGTGTGGGAGTTTTTCAGGTGTTGGTGGGAGTTTTTCAGGTGTTGGTGGGAGTTTTTCAGGTGTTGGTGGGAGTTTTCCTGGTGTTGGTGGGGGTTTTGCTGGTGTTGGTAGGAGTTTTGCTGGTGTTGGTGGGGGTTTTGCTGGTGTTGGAGGGGGTTTTGCTGGTGTTGGTTGAGGTTTTGCTGCTGTTGGTTTTGCTGAAAAGGGTGGGAGTTTTGCTGGTGTTGGTGGATGTTTTGCTGGTGTTCGGGGAGTTTTGCTGGTGTTGTTGATGGTTTTGCTGGTGTTGGTGGGAGTTTTGCTGGAGTTGGTGAGGGTTTTGCTGGTGTTGGTGGGAGTTTTGCTGGTGTTGGTGGGGGTTTTGCTAGTGTTGGGGAAATTTTGCTGGTGTTGGTGGGGATTTTGCTAGTGTTGGGGAAGTTTTGCTGGTGTTGGTGGGCGTTTTGCTGGTGTTGATGGGAATTTTGCTGGTGTTGGTGGGAGTTTTGCTGGTGTTGGTGTTGGTTTTGCTGGTGTTGGGGGTGTTTTGCTGGTGTTGGTGGGGATTTTGCTGGTGTTGGGGGAGTTTTGCTGGTGTTGGTGGGGGTTTTGCTGGAGTTGGGGGAGCTTTTCTGGTGTTGGTGGGGGTTTCGCTGGTGTTGGTGGGGGTTTTGCTGGTGTTGATGGGAGTTTTGCTGGTGTTGATGGGAGTTTTGCTGGTGTTGGTGGGGTTTTTGCTGGTGTTGATGGGAGTTTTGCCGGAGTTGGTGGAAGTTTTGCTGGTGTTGGTGGGAGTTTTTCTGGTGTTGGTGAGAGTTTTGCTGGTGTTGGTGGGGGTTTTGCTGGTGTTGGTGGGGGTTTTGCCGGAGTTGGTGGGAGTTGTGTTGGTGGGAGTTTTGCTGGTGTTGGTTTTGCTGGTGTTGGGGGAGTTTTTCTGGTGTTGGGGGGAGGGTTTGCTGGTGTTGGTGGAGGTTTTGCTGGTGTTGGTGGGCGTTTTTCTGTTGTTGGTGAGGGTTTTGCTGGTGTTGGTGGGAGTTTTGCTGGTGTTGGTGGGGGTTTTGCTAGTGTTGGTTTTGCTGGAGTTCATAGGGGGTTTTGTTGGAGTTGGTGGAAGTTTTGGTCGTTTTGGTGGGAGTTTTGCTGGTGTTGGGTAGTTTTGCTGGTGTTGGTGGGAGTTTTCCTGGAGTTTGTGAGGGTTTTGCTGGTGTTGGTGAGGGTTTTTATGTAGTTGGTGGGAGTTTTGCTGGTGTTGGTGGGGGTTTTGCTAGTGTTGGGGAGGTTTTGCTGGTGTTGGTGGGGGTTTTGCAGGTTTTGATGGGAGTTTTGCTGGTGTTGTTGGGAGTTTTGCTATTGTTGGTGGGTTTTGCTGGTGTTGGTGGGGGATTTGCTGGTGTTGGGGGAATTTTTCTGGTGTTGGTGGGAGTTTTGCTGGTGTTGGTGTTGGTTTTGGTGGGAGTTTTGCTATTGTTGGTGGGGTTTTGCTGGTGTTGGTGGGGGTTTTGCTGGTGTTGGGGGAGTTTTGCTGGTGTTGGTTTTGCTAGTGTTGGTGGAGTTTTGCTGGTGTTGGTGGGGATTTTGCTGGTGTTGGGGGAGTTTTGCTGGTGTTGGTGGGGGTTTTATTGGTGTTGGGGGAGTTTTGCTGGTGTTGGTGGGGGTTTTACTGGTGTTGGGGGAGTTTTGCTGGTGTTGATGGGAGTTTTGCTGGTGTTGGTGGGAGTTTTGCTGGAGTTTTGCTGGAGTTGATGGGAGTTTTGCTGGAGTCTGTGGGAGTTTTGGTCATGTTGGTGGGAGTTTTGCTGGTGTTGGGGAAGTTTTGCTGGTGTTGGGGGAGTTTTGCTGGTGTTGGTGGGGGTTTTACTAATGTTGGTGGGGGTTTTGCTGATGTTGATTGGAGTTTCAGTCGTGTTGGTGGGAGTTTTGGTCATGTTTTGGTCGTGTTGGTTGGAGTTTGGCTAGTGTTGGTGGGGTTTTTGCTGGTGTTGGGGGGGTTTTGTTGGTGTTGGGGGGTTTTGTTGGTGTTAATGGGAGTTTTGCTGGTGTTGATGGGGTTTTGCTGGAGCGGGTAGGAGGAGTTTTGCTAGAGTTAGTGAGGGTTTTGCTGGTGTTGGTGGGGGCTTTGCTGGTGTTGGTGGGAGTTTTCCTGGTTTTGGTGGGAGTTTTGCAGTTGTTGGTGGGGGTTTAGCAGTTGTTGGTGGGGGTTTTGCTGGTGTTGGGGGAGTTTTGCTGGTGTCGGTGGGGGTTTTGCTGATGTTGGCGGAAGTTTTGCTGGTGTTGGTGGAGTTTTGCTTGTGTTGGTGGAGTTTTGCTGGTGTTGGTGGAGTTTTGCTGGTGTTGGTGGAGTTTTGCTGGTGTTGGTGGAGTTTTGCTGGTGTTGGTGGGGTTTTGCTGGTGTTGGTGGGAGTTTTGCTGGTGTTGATGGGAGTTTTGCTGGAGTGTGTGGGAGTTTTTCAGGTGTTGGTGGGAGTTTTTCAGGTGTTGGTGGGAGTTTTTCAGGTGTTGGTGGGAGTTTTTCAGGTGTTGGTGGGAGATTTTCCTGGTGTTGGTGGGGGTTTTGCTGGTGTTGGTAGGAGTTTTGCTGGTGTTGG
The DNA here is from genome assembly GCF_050947455.1 of Rhinoderma darwinii. NCBI lineage: Eukaryota > Metazoa > Chordata > Amphibia > Anura > Rhinodermatidae > Rhinoderma > Rhinoderma darwinii. The sequence goes on from NW_027464259.1 coordinate 93,420, forward strand.
TGGGGGTTTTGCTGGTGTTGGAGGGGGTTTTGCTGGTGTTGGTTGAGGTTTTGCTGCTGTTGGTTTTGCTGAAAAGGGTGGGAGTTTTTCTGGTGTTGGTGGATGTTTTGCTGGTGTTCGGGGAGTTTTGCTGGTGTTGTTGATGGTTTTGCTGGTGTTGGTGGGAGTTTTGCTGGAGTTGGTGAGGGTTTTGCTGGTGTTGGTGGGAGTTTTGCTGGTGTTGGTGGGGGTTTTGCTAGTGTTGGGGAAATTTTGCTGGTGTTGGTGGGGATTTTGCTAGTGTTGGGGAAGTTTTGCTGGTGTTGGTGGGCGTTTTGCTGGTGTTGATGGGAATTTTGCTGGTGTTGGTGGGAGTTTTGCTGGTGTTGGTGTTGGTTTTGCTGGTGTTGGGGGTGTTTTGCTGGTGTTGGTGGGGATTTTGCTGGTGTTGGGGGAGTTTTGCTGGTGTTGGTGGGGGTTTTGCTGGAGTTGGGGGAGTTTTGCTGGTGTTGGTTTTGCTGGTGTTGGGGGAGCTTTTCTGGTGTTGGTGGGGGTTTCGCTGGTGTTGGTGGGGGTTTTGCTGGTGTTGATGGGAGTTTTGCTGGTGTTGATGGGAGTTTTGCTGGTGTTGGTGGGGTTTTTGCTGGTGTTGATGGGAGTTTTGCCGGAGTTGGTGGAAGTTTTGCTGGTGTTGGTGGGAGTATTTCTGGTGTTGGTGGGAGTTTTGCTGGTGTTGGTGGGGGTTTTGCTGGTGTTGGTGGGGGTTTTGCCGGAGTTGGTGGGAGTTGTGTTGGTGGGAGTTTTTCTGGTGTTGGTGGGAGTTTTGCTGGTGTTGGTTTTGCTGGTGTTGGGGGAGTTTTTCTGGTGTTGGGGGGGGGGGGGGTTTGCTGGTGTTGGTGGAGGTTTTGCTGGTGTTGGTGGGAGTTTTTCTGTTGTTGGTGAGGGTTTTGCTGGTGTTGGTGGGAGTTTTGCTGGTGTTGGTGGGGGTTTTGCTGGTGTTGGTTTTGCTGGAGTTCATGGGAGTTTTGTTGGAGTTGGTGGAAGTTTTGGTCGTTTTGGTGGGAGTTTTGCTGGAGTTTGTGAGGGTTTTGCTGGTGTTGGTGAGGGTTTTTCTGGTGTTGGTGGGGGTTTTGCTGGTGTTGGTGGAGTTTTTCTGGTGTTGGTGGGGATTTTGCTGGTGTTGGGGGAGTTTTGCTGGTGTTCGTGGGGGTTTCGCTGGTGTTGGTGGGGGTTTTTCTGGTGTTGATGGGAGTTTTGCTGGTGTTGGTGGAGGTTTTGCCGGAGTTGGTGGGAGTTTTGCTGGTGTTAGTGGGAGTTTTTCTGGTGTTGGTGGGAGTTTTTCTGGTGTTGGTGGGAGTTTTGCTGGTGTTGGTGGGGGTTTTGCTGGTGTTGGTGGCGGTTTTGCCGGAGTTAGTGGGAGTTGTGTTGGTGGGAGTTTTTCTGGTGTTGGTGGGAGTTTTGCTGGTGTTGGTGTTGGTTTTGCTGGTGTTGGGGGAGTTTTTCTGGTGTCGGGGGGGGGGGGGGGGGGGGGTTTGCTGGTGTTGGTGGAGGTTTTGCTGGTGTTGGTGGAGGTTTTGCTGGTGTTGGTGGGAGTTTTTCTGTTGGTGAGGGTTTTGCTGGTGTTGGTGGGGGTTTTGCTAGTGTTGGTTTTGCTGGAGTTGATGGGAGTTTTGTTGGAGTTGGTGGAAGTTTTGGTCGTTTTGGTGGGAGTTTTGCTGGTGTTGGGTAGTTTTGCTGGTGTTTGTGAGGGTTTTGCTGGTGTTGGTGAGGGTTTTTATGTAGTTGATGGGAGTTTTGCTGGTGTTGGTGGGGGTTTTGCTAGTGTTGGGGAGGTTTTGCTGGTGTTGGTGGGGGTTTTGCAGGTTTTGATGGGAGTTTTGCTGGTGTTGTTGGGAGTTTTGCTATTGTTGGTGGGGGTTTTGCTGGTGTTGGTGGGGGATTTGCTAGTGTTGGGGGAATTTTTCTGGTGTTGGTGGGAGTTTTGCTGGTGTTGGTGTTGGTTTTGCTGGTGTAGGGGGAGTTTTACTGGTGTTGGTGGGAGTTTTGCTGGTGTTGGTTTTGCTAGTGTTGGTGGAGTTTTGCTGGTGTTGGTGGGGATTTTGCTGGTGTTGGGGGAGTTTTGCTGGTGTTGTTGGGGGTTTTATTGGTGTTGGGGGAGTTTTGCTGGTGTTGGTGGGGGTTTTACTGGTGTTGGGGGAGTTTTGCTGGTGTTGATGGGAGTTTTGCTGGTGTTGGTGGGAGTTTTGCTGGAGTTGATGGGAGTTTTGCTGGAGTTGATGGGAGTTTTGCTGGAGTCTGTGGGAGTTTTGGTCATGTTGGTGGGAGTTTTGCTGGTGTTGGGGAAGTTTTGCTGGTGTTGGGGGAGTTTTGCTGGTGTTGGTGGGGGTTTTACTGATGTTGGTGGGGGTTTTGCTGATGTTGATTGGAGTTTCAGTCATGTTGGTGGGAGTTTTGGTCATGTTTTGGTTGGAGTTTGGCTGGTGTTGGTGGGGTTTTGCTGGTGTTGGTGGGGGTTTTGCTAGTGTTGGGGAAGTTTTGATAGTGTTGGGGAAGTTTTGCTGGTGTTGGTGGGGATTTTGCTAGTATTGGGGAAGTTTTGCTGGTGTTGATGGGAGTTTTGCTGGTGTTGGTGTTGGTTTTGCTGGTGTTGGGGGTGTTTTGCTGGTGTTGGTGGGGATTTTGCTGGTGTTGGGGGAGTTTTGCAGGTGTTGGTGGGGGTTTTGCTGGAGTTGGGTGAGTTTTGCTGGTGTTGGTTTTGCTGGTGTTGGGGGAGTTTTTGCTGGTGTTGGTGGAGGTTTTGCTGGTGTTGGTGGGAGTTTTTCTGTTGGTGAGGGTTTTGCTGGTGTTGGGGGTTTTGCTAGTGTTGGTTTTGCTGGAGTTGATGGGAGTTTTGTTGGAGTTGGTGGAAGTTTTGGTCGTTTTGGTTGGAGTTTTGCTGGTGTTGGGTAGTTTTGCTGGTGTTTGTGAGGGTTTTGCTGGTGTTGGTGAGGGTTTTTATGTAGTTGGTGGGAGTTTTGCTGGTGTTGGTGGGGGTTTTGCTAGTGTTGGGGAGGTTTTGCTGGTGTTGGTGGGGGTTTTGCAGGTTTTGATGGGAGTTTTGCTGGTGTTGTTGGGAGTTTTGCTATTGTTGGTGGGGGTTTTGCTGGTGTTGGTGGGGGATTTGCTAGTGTTGGGGGAATTTTTCTGGTGTTGGTGGGAGTTTTGCTGGTGTTGGTGTTGGTTTTGCTGGTGTAGGGGGAGTTTTGCTGGTGTTGGTGGGAGTTTTGCTGGTGTTGGTTTTGCTAGTGTTGGTGGAGTTTTGCTGGTGTTGGTGGGGATTTTGCTGGTGTTGGGGGAGTTTTGCTGGTGTTGTTGGGGGTTTTATTGGTGTTGGGGGAGTTTTGCTGGTGTTGGTGGGGGTTTTACTGGTGTTGGGGGAGTTTTGCTGGTGTTGATGGGAGTTTTGCTGGTGTTGGTGGGAGTTTTGCTGGAGTTGATGGGAGTTTTGCTGGAGTTGATGGGAGTTTTGCTGGAGTCTGTGGGAGTTTTGGTCATGTTGGTGGGAGTTTTGCTGGTGTTGGGGAAGTTTTGCTGGTGTTGGGGGAGTTTTGCTGGTGTTGGTGGGGGTTTTACTGATGTTGGTGGGGGTTTTGCTGATGTTGATTGGAGTTTCAGTCATGTTGGTGGGAGTTTTGGTCATGTTTTGGTTGGAGTTTGGCTGGTGTTGGTGGGGTTTTGCTGGTGTTGGTGGGGGTTTTGCTAGTGTTGGGGAAGTTTTGCTAGTGTTGGGGAAGTTTTGCTGGTGTTGGTGGGGATTTTGCTAGTGTTGGGGAAGTTTTGCTGGTGTTGATGGGAATTTTGCTGGTGTTGGTGGGAGTTTTGCTGGTGTTGGTGTTGGTTTTGCTGGTGTTGGGGGTGTTTTGCTGGTGTTGGTGGGGATTTTGCTGGTGTTGGGGGAGTTTTGCAGGTGTTGGTGGGGGTTTTGCTGGAGTTGGGTGAGTTTTGCTGGTATTGGTTTTGATGGTGTTGGGGGAGTTTTTCTGGTGTTGGTGGGGGTTTCGCTGGTGTTGGTGGGGGTTTTGCTGGTGTCGATGGGAGTTTTGCTGATGTTGGTGGGGTTTTTGCTGGTGTTGATGGGAGTTTTGCTGGTGTTGGTGGAGGTTTTGCCGGAGTTGGTGGGAGTTTTGCTGGTGTTGGTGGGAGTTTTTCTGGTGTTGGTGGGAGTTTTTCTGGTGTTGGTGGGAGTTTTGCTGGTGTTTGTTGGTGGGGGTTCTGCTGGTGTTGGTGGGGGTTTTGCCGGAGTTGGTGGGAGTTGTGTTGGTGGGAGTTTTTCTGGTGTTGGTGGGAGTTTTGCTGGTGTTGGTGTTGGTTTTGCTGGTGTTGGGGGAGTTTTTCTGGTGTTGGGGGGGGGGGGTTGCTGGTGTTGGTGGAGGTTTTGTTGGTGTTGGGGTGAGTTTTGCTGGTGTTGGTGGGGGTTTTGCCGGAGTTGGTGGGAGTTGTGTTGGTGGGAGTTTTTCTGGTATTGGTGGGAGTTTTGCTGGTGTTGGTTTTGGTTTTGCTGGTGTTGGGGGAGTTTTTCTGGTGTTGGGGGGGGGGGTTTGCTGGTGTTGGTGGAGGTTTTGCTGGTGTTGGGGTGAGTTTTGCTGGTGTTGGTGGGAGTTTTGCAGGTGTTGATGGAAGTTTTGCTGGTGTTGGTGGGGGTTTTGCCGGAGTTGGTGGGAGTTTTGCTGGTATTGGTGGGGGTTTTGCTGATGTTAGTGGGGGTTTTGCTGGTGTTGGTGGGATTTTGCTAGTGTTGGTGGGGGTTTTGCTGCTGTTGGGGGGAGTTTTGCTGGTGTTGGTGGGGGTTTTGCTGGTGTTGGTGGGGGTTTTGCTGGTGTTGGTGGGGGTTTTGCTGGTGTTGGTGGTTTTCGTTTTGCTGGAGTTGGTGGGAGTTTTGCTGGTTTTGGTGGAGGCTTTGCTGGTGTTGGTGGGGGCTTTGCTGGTGTTGGGGGTTTTGCTGGTGTTGATCAGAGTTTTAATCGTGTTGGTGGGAGTTTTGGTCGTGTTGGTTGAAGTTTTGCTGGTGTTGGTGGGAGTTTTGCTGGTGTTGATGGGAGTTTTGCTGGTGTTGGTGGGGTTTTTGCTGGTGTTGATGGGAGTTTTGCCGGAGTTGGTGGAAGTTTTGCTGGTGTTTGTGGGAGTTTTTCTGGTGTTGGTGAGAGTTTTGCTGGTGTTGGTGGGGGTTTTGCTGGTGTTGGTGGGGGTTTTGCCGGAGTTGGTGGGAGTTGTGTTGGTGGGAGTTTTTCTGGTGTTGGTGGGAGTTTTGCTGGTGTTGGTTTTGCTGGTGTTGGGGGAGTTTTTCTGGTGTTGGGGGGAGGGTTTGCTGGTGTTGGTGGAGGTTTTGCTGGTGTTGGTGGGAGTTTTTCTGTTGTTGGTGAGGGTTTTGCTGGTGTTGGTGGGAGTTTTGCTGGTGTTGGTGGGGGTTTTGCTAGTGTTGGTTTTGCTGGAGTTCATAGGGGGTTTTGTTGGAGTTGGTGGAAGTTTTGGTCGTTTTGGTGGGAGTTTTGCTGGAGTTTGTGAGGGTTTTGCTGGTGTTGGTGAGGGTTTTTCTGGTGTTGGTGGGGGTTTTGCTGGTGTTGGTGGAGTTTTTCTGGTGTTGGTGTGGATTTTGCTGGTGTTGGGGGAGTTTTGCTGGTGTTCGTGGGGGTTTCGCTGGTGTTGGTGGGGGTTTTTCTGGTTTGATGGGAGTTTTGCTGGTGTTGGTGGAGGTTTTGCCGGAGTTGGTGGGAGTTTTTCTGGTGTTGGTGGGAGTTTTTCTGGTGTTGGTGGGAGTTTTTCTGGTGTTGGTGGGAGTTTTGCTGGTGTTGGTGGGGGTTTTGCTGGTGTTGGTGGGGGTTTTGCCGGAGTTAGTGGGAGTTGTGTTGGTGGGAGTTTTTCTGGTGTTGGTGGGAGTTTTGCTGGTGTTGGTGTTGGTTTTTCTGGTGTTGGGGGAGTTTTTCTGGTGTCGGGTGGGGGGGGGGGGGGGTTTGCTGGTGTTGGTGGAGGTTTTGCTGGTGTTGGTGGGAGTTTTTCTGTTGTTGGTGAGGGTTTTGCTGGTGTTGGTGGGGGTTTTGCTAGTGTTGGTTTTTCTGATGTTGATGGGAGTTTTGTTGGAGTTGGTGGAAGTTTTGGTCGTTTTGGTGGGAGTTTTGCTGGTGTTGGGTAGTTTTGCTGGTGTTGGTGGGAGTTTTGCTGGAGTTTGTGAGGGTTTTGCTGGTGTTGGTGAGGGTTTTTATGTAGTTGGTGGGAGTTTTGCTGGTGTTGGTGGGGGTTTTGCTAGTGTTGGGGAGGTTTTGCTGGTGTTGGTGGGGGTTTTGCAGGTTTTGATGGGAGTTTTGCTGGTGTTGTTGGGAGTTTTGCTATTGTTGGTGGGGGTTTTGCTGGTGTTGGTGGGGGATTTGCTGGTGTTGGGGGAATTTTTCTGGTGTTGGTGGGAGTTTTGCTGGTGTTGGTGTTGGTTTTGCTGGTGTTGGTGGGGGTTTTGCTGGTGTTGGGGGAGTTTTGCTGGTGTTGGTTTTGCTAGTGTTGGTGGAGTTTTGCTGGTGTTGGTGGGGATTTTGCTGGTGTTGGGGGAGTTTTGCTGGTGTTGGTGGGGGTTTTATTGGTGTTGGGGGAGTTTTGCTGGTGTTGGTGGGGGTTTTACTGGTGTTGGGGGAGTTTTGCTGGTGTTGATGGGAGTTTTGCTGGTGTTGGTGGGAGTTTTGCTGGAGTTTTGCTGGAGTTGATGGGAGTTTTGCTGGAGTCTGTGGGAGTTTTGGTCATGTTGGTGGGAGTTTTGCTGGTGTTGGGGAAGTTTTGCTGGTGTTGGGGGAGTTTTGCTGGTGTTGGTGGGGGTTTTACTGATGTTGGTGGGGGTTTTGCTGATGTTGATTGGAGTTTCAGTCGTGTTGGTGGGAGTTTTGGTCATGTTTTGGTCGTGTTGGTTGGAGTTTGGCTGGTGTTGGTGGGGTTTTTGCTGGTGTTGGGGGGGTTTTGTTGGTGTTGGGGGGTTTTGTTGGTGTTAATGGGAGTTTTGCTGGTGTTGATGGGGTTTTGCTGGAGCGGGTAGGAGGAGTTTTGCTAGAGTTAGTGAGCGTTTTGCTGGTGTTGGTGGGGGCTTTGCTGGTGTTGGTGGGAGTTTTCCTGGTTTTGGTGGGAGTTTTGCAGTTGTTGGTGGGGGTTTAGCAGTTGTTGGTGGGGGTTTTGCTGGTGTTGGGGGAGTTTTGCTGGTGTCGGTGGGGGTTTTGCTGATGTTGGCGGAAGTTTTGCTGGTGCTGGTGGAGTTTTGCTTGTGTTGGTGGAGTTTTGCTGGTGTTGGTGGAGTTTTGCTGGTGTTGGTGGAGTTTTGCTGGTGTTGGTGGGGTTTTGCTGGTGTTGGTGGGAGTTTTGCTGGTGTTGATGGGAGTTTTGCTGGAGTGTGTGGGAGTTTTTCAGGTGTTGGTGGGAGTTTTTCAGGTGTTGGTGGGAGTTTTTCAGGTGTTGGTGGGAGTTTTTCAGGTGTTGGTGGGAGTTTTTCAGGTGTTGGTGGGAGATTTTCCTGGTGTTGGTGGGGGTTTTGCTGGTATTGGTAGGAGTTTTGCTGGTGTTGGTGGGGGTTTTGCTGGTGTTGGAGGGGGTTTTGCTGGTGTTGGTTGAGGTTTTGCTGCTGTTGGTTTTGATGAAAAGGGTGGGAGTTTTTCTGGTGTTGGTGGATGTTTTGCTGGTGTTCGGGGAGTTTTGCTGGTGTTGTTGATGGTTTTGCTGGTGTTGGTGGGAGTTTTGCTGGAGTTGGTGAGGGTTTTGCTGGTGTTGGTGGGAGTTTTGCTGGTGTTGGTGGGGGTTTTGCTAGTGTTGGGGAAATTTTGCTGGTGTTGGTGGGGATTTTGCTAGTGTTGGGGAAGTTTTGCTGGTGTTGGTGGGCGTTTTGCTGGTGTTGATGGGAATTTTGCTGGTGTTGGTGGGAGTTTTGCTGGTGTTGGTGTTGGTTTTGCTGGTGTTGGGGGTGTTTTGCTGGTGTTGGTGGGGATTTTGCTGGTGTTGGGGGAGTTTTGCTGGTGTTGGTGGGGGTTTTGCTGGAGTTGGGGGAGTTTTGCTGGTGTTGGTTTTGCTGGTGTTGGGGGAGCTTTTCTGGTGTTGGTGGGGGTTTCGCTGGTGTTGGTGGGGGTTTTGCTGGTGTTGATGGGAGTTTTGCTGGTGTTGATGGGAGTTTTGCTGGTGTTGGTGGGGTTTTTGCTGGTGTTGATGGGAGTTTTGCCGGAGTTGGTGGAAGTTTTGCTGGTGTTGGTGGGAGTTTTTCTGGTGTTGGTGGGAGTTTTGCTGGTGTTGGTGGGGGTTTTGCTGGTGTTGGTGGGGGTTTTGCCGGAGTTGGTGGGAGTTGTGTTGGTGGGAGTTTTTCTGGTGTTGGTGGGAGTTTTGCTGGTGTTGGTTTTGCTGGTGTTGGGGGAGTTTTTCTGGTGTGGGGGGGGGGGTTTGCTGGTGTTGGTGGAGGTTTTGCTGGTGTTGGTGGGAGTTTTTCTGTTGTTGGTGAGGGTTTTGCTGGTGTTGGTGGGAGTTTTGCTGGTGTTGGTGGGGGTTTTGCTAGTGTTGGTTTTGCTGGAGTTCATGGGAGTTTTGTTGGAGTTGGTGGAAGTTTTGGTCGTTTTGGTGGGAGTTTTGCTGGAGTTTGTGAGGGTTTTGCTGGTGTTGGTGAGGGTTTTTCTGGTGTTGGTGGGGGTTTTGCTGGTGTTGGTGGAGTTTTTCTGGTGTTGGTGGGGATTTGCTGGTGTTGGGGGAGTTTTGCTGGTGTTCGTGGGGGTTTCGCTGGTGTTGGTGGGGGTTTTTCTGGTGTTGATGGGAGTTTTGCTGGTGTTGGTGGAGGTTTTGCCGGAGTTGGTGGGAGTTTTGCTGGTGTTGGTGGGAGTTTTTCTGGTGTTGGTGGGAGTTTTTCTGGTGTTGGTGGGAGTTTTGCTGGTGTTGGTGGGGGTTTTGCTGGTGTTGGTGGCGGTTTTGCCGGAGTTAGTGGGAGTTGTGTTGGTGGGAGTTTTTCTGGTGTTGGTGGGAGTTTTGCTGGTGTTGGTGTTGGTTTTGCTGGTGTTGGGGGAGTTTTTCTGGTGTCGGGGGGGGGGGGGGGTTTGCTGGTGTTGGTGGAGGTTTTGCTGGTGTTGGTGGGAGTTTTTCTGTTGGTGAGGGTTTTGCTGGTGTTGGTGGGGGTTTTGCTAGTGTTGGTTTTGCTGGAGTTGATGGGAGTTTTGTTGGAGTTGGTGGAAGTTTTGGTCGTTTTGGTGGGAGTTTTGCTGGTGTTGGGTAGTTTTGCTGGTGTTGGTGGGAGTTTTGCTGGAGTTTGTGAGGGTTTTGCTGGTGTTGGTGAGGGTTTTTATGTAGTTGGTGGGAGTTTTGCTGGTGTTGGTGGGGGTTTTGCTAGTGTTGGGGAGGTTTTGCTGGTGTTGGTGGGGGTTTTGCAGGTTTTGATGGGAGTTTTGCTGGTGTTGTTGGGAGTTTTGCTATTGTTGGTGGGGGTTTTGCTGGTGTTGGTGGGGGATTTGCTAGTGTTGGGGGAATTTTTCTGGTGTTGGTGGGAGTTTTGCTGGTGTTGGTGTTGGTTTTGCTGGTGTAGGGGGAGTTTTGCTGGTGTTGGTGGGAGTTTTGCTGGTGTTGGTTTTGCTAGTGTTGGTGGAGTTTTGCTGGTGTTGGTGGGGATTTTGCTGGTGTTGGGGGAGTTTTGCTGGTGTTGTTGGGGGTTTTATTGGTGTTGGGGGAGTTTTGCTGGTGTTGGTGGGGGTTTTACTGGTGTTGGGGGAGTTTTGCTGGTGTTGATGGGAGTTTTGCTGGTGTTGGTGGGAGTTTTGCTGGAGTTGATGGGAGTTTTGCTGGAGTTGATGGGAGTTTTGCTGGAGTTGATGGGAGTTTTGCTGGAGTCTGTGGGAGTTTTGGTCATGTTGGTGGGAGTTTTGCTGGTGTTGGGGAAGTTTTGCTGGTGTTGGGGGAGTTTTGCTGGTGTTGGTGGGGGTTTTACTGATGTTGGTGGGGGTTTTGCTGATGTTGATTGGAGTTTCAGTCATGTTGGTGGGAGTTTTGGTCATGTTTTGGTTGGAGTTTGGCTGGTGTTGGTGGGGTTTTGCTGGTGTTGGTGGGGGTTTTGCTAGTGTTGGGGAAGTTTTGCTAGTGTTGGGGAAGTTTTGCTGGTGTTGGTGGGGATTTTGCTAGTGTTGGGGAAGTTTTGCTGGTGTTGATGGGAATTTTGCTGGTGTTGGTGGGAGTTTTGCTGGTGTTGGTTTTGCTGGTGTTGGGGGTGTTTTGCTGGTGTTGGTGGGGATTTTGCTGGTGTTGGGGGAGTTTTGCAGGTGTTGGTGGGGGTTTTGCTGGAGTTGGGTGAGTTTTGCTGGTGTTGGTTTTGCTGGTGTTGGGGGAGTTTTTCTGGTGTTGGTGGGGGTTTCGCTGGTGTTGGTGGGGGTTTTGCTGGTGTCGATGGGAGTTTTGCTGATGTTGGTGGGGTTTTTGCTGGTGTTGATGGGAGTTTTGCTGGTGTTGGTGGAGGTTTTGCCGGAGTTGGTGGGAGTTTTGCTGGTGTTGGTGGGAGTTTTTCTGGTGTTGGTGGGAGTTTTTCTGGTGTTGGTGGGAGTTTTGCTGGTGTTGGTGGGGGTTCTGCTGGTGTTGGTGGGGGTTTTGCCGGAGTTGGTGGGAGTTGTGTTGGTGGGAGTTTTTCTGGTGTTGGTGGGAGTTTTGCTGGTGTTGGTGTTGGTTTTGCTGGTGTTGGGGGAGTTTTTCTGGTGTTGGGGGGGGGGGGGTTGCTGGTGTTGGTGGAGGTTTTGTTGGTGTTGGGGTGAGTTTTGCTGGTGTTGGTGGGGGTTTTGCCGGAGTTGGTGGGAGTTGTGTTGGTGGGAGTTTTTCTGGTGTTGGTGGGAGTTTTGCTGGTGTTGGTGTTGGTTTTGCTGGTGTTGGGGGAGTTTTTCTGGTGTTGGGGGGGGGGGTTTGCTGGTGTTGGTGGAGGTTTTGCTGGTGTTGGGGTGAGTTTTGCTGGTGTTGGTGGGAGTTTTGCAGGTGTTGATGGAAGTTTTGCTGGTGTTGGTGGGGGTTTTGCCGGAGTTGGTGGGAGTTTTGCTGGTATTGGTGGGGGTTTTGCTGATGTTAGTGGGGGTTTTGCTGGTGTTGGTGGGATTTTGCTAGTGTTGGTGGGGGTTTTGCTGCTGTTGGGGGGAGTTTTGCTGGTGTTGGTGGGGGTTTTGCTGGTGTTGGTGGGGGTTTTGCTGGTGTTGGTGGGGGTTTTGCTGGTGTTGGTGGTTTTCGTTTTGCTGGAGTTGGTGGGAGTTTTGCTGGTTTTGGTGGAGGCTTTGCTGGTGTTGGTGGGGGCTTTGCTGGTGTTGGGGGTTTTGCTGGTGTTGATCAGAGTTTTAATCGTGTTGGTGGGAGTTTTTGTCGTGTTGGTTGAAGTTTTGCTGGTGTTGGTGGGAGTTTTGCTGGTGTTGGTGGGAGTTTTGCTATTGTTGGTGGGGGTTTTGCTGGTGGTGTTGGGAGTTTTGCTATTGTTGGTGGAGGTTTTGCCGGAGTTGGTGGGAGTTTTGCTGGTGTTGGTGGGGTTTTGCCGGAGTTGGTGGGAGTTTTGCTGGTGTTGGTAGGGGTTTTGCTGGTGTTGGTGGGAGTTTTCCTGGTGTTGGTGGGAGTTTTCCTGGTGTTGGTGGGAGTTTTCCTGGTGTTGGTGGGGGTTTTGCTGGTGTTGGTGGGGGTTTTGCTGGTGTTGGTGGGGGTTTTGCTGGTGTTGGTTGAGGTTTAGAATAATCCATCCAAGACACAGACAGGTGTGTAGTATCTAAGAGGTCACACATCTACAAGAGGTTCCCATTTACATTCATTTCCGGGCTATCACCTTCCCCACCATGTAATCCTGTCAGTTACAATGGCAAAGGAACGCTGTTTCTAGAAAGTAATTCATTGATGTCAGTGAATAGAAACGTACTTTATTCGTCCAAAGGGTTAAAACCCCGTCTTGACCCAATACTTTTCACAGCTGGGGGTTTGTTACAATTGTGTCCAGTCTAGACAATCCTCTATAATGTAAACAGCCTGGACTCCAGACTAATACATTTTACATGCACTGATACATTGTAACAAATTATCAGGACTGGAAAGGAATTTGTGCTGCTGATGTTTTTAGCACAGAGGATTGTCTAGACTGGATACAATTGTAACAACCCTCAACTATGAAAAGTATCTGGTCTATACAGGTTTTCAGCCTCTGGATGTAGAAAATAATGTCCCCATTCACAGACAGCAAGCAGAGATCTTAGAAACTGAATAATTGAAACACTTCAAGGAGAATTTTTTTTAATGGAAGCATCTTTATCTGTCCGTGCGCCACTAATTCAATTCCGCTATAATTGATGCCAGCTCCTGGTGTAAATAATAGTATATGCATCGGGCCGCGGGTGTACCCTCCCCCTTCCACTAATCTCCATCCTTTTTTTTTTTGAAAAGTCTGAAACGGTCCGAAGGGCGCAATTTTCTTTTTGTGTCAGTCTACACTGTAGTATTTGCATTCTATTCATAAAGGATGAACAGTTCTACAGTTTTACCCTGAATTGGCGCAGCTGGTGATGCGGCTTCTGACAACACGTCATGTACAGGTCGAGCACATCGTTTCAATGTGATTCACTTGTACAAGTCATGTGGCTAAAATACGCATCACAAAACTGCGCCAAATTGGTGTTAAACCACATACGGTTCTTGGTCTCGTGGCACACTACTCTTCTGCCCCACAGCAACTACGTATACGGGCACCTTAATAATTAATAGAGAAGTGACATTACAATGCCAACAATGGCGTCACCCAGCTTTCCTTTGATCCTAAAAGATATACAAATCTGTTTTGATAGGGAGTTACATTACCTCCCTTCACCCTCTGCTGCTCTGCCTGTCAAATTCTAGTTTTCACTGAAGCTATGACAGTGTGTTAATGAACCAGGAAGTTCAGGATGAACAATTCTTTAGGCCGCCTGATAGATAGTGGAGAGCTGCGGAGCATGGAATTGTGGGAAGATAAAATGATTTTACATAAATACATTGAGTAATACACAACCTGTGCTGCTTTGGAAGATTCCTGATATGGCCCCTTGGATAATTTTCCTCCTGGATGATCTGCTGGGACTTGTAGTTATAAAGCTACGATGATTCTTTCCTTCTTCAGAGAGGTTGATGACCATTGAGTGAGTGGGATAATGTTCTGCTCTTATGAGCGCCCTGTTATTTCAGCGATCCCCCCCACAGCCCACACTGTTGGTATAACCCACACTCAGTGTCTGTCTGTTCCCGGAAAGTCTCCGCTTCTATGTTATTGCTTATTTTTTATAAGACGTTGGTTGATTTTATGGGGGATATTTGTGATTTTTATTGGATATATAAGGGAGGGGAGGAATAAGATCTCCTATAACAGGTTAGTGAGGCATGAGGCTGCAGAAATGGGAACCTCACCGCACTCCCTGCCTGATGAATGCAGCCTGTGAAACGCGGCAGCGACCTCGGAAGGTCAACAGATCCCGTTACATCGCCAGCAGAAACGGCGGTCAGCAAGTGTGTGAACTCGCTGGTCCGGGCAGTGGACAATGCCAACTATTCATGCCCTAAATCAACTGGACCCAGATAAAAAAAATACAGCTACAATACAGGGTTTTGAATTTTCTTAAACTTTTTAATACACTTTGATCTATGCTTGTTGTCAGTGAATGGAAACATTCTTATTTATATTCAGTAGCTGAAATCTTGTACACACCTGGTACTTCTCACAGCTGAGGATTTGTTACACTTGTATCCAGTTTAGACAATCCTCCGTGAAATAAACACATCAGCAGCATAAATCTCACTCATGTCCTGAACATTTGCTACAATTTATCAATGCAGGTAGAATGTATCAGTCTGGAGTTCGGGCTCTTTAGACAGAATACAATTGTATCAAACCCTCAGCTGTGTGAAGTCTTTGGTCTGTACAGGTTTTCAGCCTATGGATGTAAATAAGAATGTTTGTTTCACTGAAAGCAAGGTGAGTTATTAAGAATGGTGAGGGATTGAAACATAAAGTATATTTAAAAGTTGCAGAACTTTGTATTATTCCATTATTAGTGGATTTTGTGTAATGGGTCCGGTCTGATGATGTCATCAGGTGACGTGTCATTGGTCCTCACTCTGTTTCCTCTTTTAGGACGGGCAGATTTACTGCGGTCTGGTGACCTGTCCTGAGCTGGTCTGCTCCTCTCCGCTGACGGTGCCGGACTCCTGCTGTCCGGTGTGCCGAGGTAAGGGGCCGCCAATACTTACTAAACACAATAGGAACTGATCTATAGAAGGAAGAATTGTGTTTGTCGCCTCCAGAGCCGCTCGCTGCCCTTCCCCCAACAGTGATTGACATAAAGCGATCTACGGCTGTTCAAAAAAAGGTTCTGCGGCAGCTTAGAATACACTGAAGCTGCTGCAGAACCTCTTTGTGAATAGAAATAGGTAGCTCTATATTAATCATTGGCAAGAAGCATTTAAAAGGTGTTTAAAAGGAGCAGAGTATTGCATAATAGACCTCAGCTGCTGCAGAACCTCATAATATACACATCACCTGTTGTATGACCTCATGATGTACACCTCAGCTGCCGCAGAACCTCATCATATACACCTCACTTGTTGTATAACCTCATAATATACACCTCAGCTGCTGCAGAACCTCAAAATACACCTCAGCTGCCGCAGGACCTCATAATACATACCTCAGCGGCTGCAGAACCTTGTAATACACACCTCAGCTGCTGCAGAACCTCATACCACAACTCAGCTGCTGCAGAACCTCATAATACCTCAGCGGCTGCAGAACCTTGTAATACACACCTCAGCTGCTGCAAAACATCATAATACGCACCTCAGCTGCTGCAGAACATCATATTACACACTTCAGCTACTGCAGAACCTTATAATACACACCTCAGATGCTGCAGAACCTCGTAATACACACAGCTGCTGCAGAACATCATAATACACACCTCAATGGCTATAGAACATCATAATACACACTTCAGCTACTGCAGAACTTCTTTATGTAGAGGTCATGTCAATCACTGATCCTCAGTAGAAGGGTAAGCTGTTTTAAACGCTGCTCCGACTGCTGCAGAACCTCCATGAGACAGGGGACCCTTTTCAGTTAATCAGTCACTGCTGATTTTTCTTTCCTTTTGAACAAGAGGTTCTGCAGCAACTGGAGTTTCTATCATTTACCATAATGCTTCCCTGACTAAGACTCCAGTCACATCCAGAGCTGCATTTAAAATTTTACAACTTTCCTGTTAACATCCCCCTTGTGGTTCAGAGTCTCGGCAGAACATGCAGTGCTGTGGTGCATTGTGGGAGGTGGATAGTTTATTTTACGCCCTGTACGATAGTCTGACAACATTTCCCATGATGCACTGCTTTGGGTTCTCTAGTTACAACCACTGTGGATGTTGCATTATGGGATATGTCCACATCAAGCACTATGTCTAATGTAGAAAAAGCTACATCTCACACAATGCAATTCATCGCAGCGTCTTGTAAAAGCTGTCGAGTGGGGATTACAGTTCAGTATGGACAGCCAACAGAATTATGAATGCAGCTGTGGATGTGACTGGAGTGCATGCTCACTGGTGAAGGTTCCCCACAATGCATCACAGCAGAGCATGTTTTGTACAGACACTGGACTATAGGGGGCAGCAGTGAGATTTGAGGTTATGCAGCCTGAGAGTTAACAGAAAACCAACAGAATTGCAAATGCAGCTTTAGGTGTGACTAGAGAACAAGACATGATGAGTAAAACAATGTATTTGTGTAGTTACTCCACATGATATAGAATATAAATCACAATGCCCAACTGAGGCAGCTTTTGTAGGGTCTGTGCTAAATGCCGTGTAATATTCTTATAATTTACGATAATATTATATCTTCCTGTACATCGTCGTTTGGGGCTTTGGCTTCAAAAGTAGCACAAAATCTGTGTCCTGCTCACACAGCTGCTGCACCTGTTACAATGTATCAGTGCAGAGAGTAACCTGTGCAGAAATCTCTCTCCAGTCCTTGACTCTGGGCTGATCACTCCTATCTACACTGATACATTGTAACAAATGTTCAGCTGTGAGAAGTATAAAGTCAGGATAGGTTTCCAGCCCCTGGATGTCAAGAAAAGTGTTGCTGATCACTGACAGCAAGCAGAGATCTTGAAAATAGTGAGGAATTGATACTTTTTACTATACGATGATTATGGATTACTTACATAAGGTTGGAGCGGCCCTTTGAACTGTGATTTGTGTTTTTCAGATGGGTCGTACGAGCGCTCGGTGGAGGAGGAGCCGCTGCAGTTACACAGAGGTGTTGTACGTGACATTCTGCTCTATTCCTGATACATTTACCGCCAGGTGCTGGAGCTGCCCCCCACTTCTTGTAGAGCTCTGACCAGGACCGGCCTCAGATACTTATGTGTGATTGTCCCCTGTGTGTGGAAATGTCCATGTAATGGGATAGTATGTGACCTTCTCCTGCTCCACCAGTCACCCCACAAGCGGTGCAAGAGCCAGGAAGGGAGGAATATTACATAGTAGAACTTATTAGAGGCAGTCATTTATTAGTGTTGCGTCATTTCTGTCTTGAGTGACCCTATAATGGGTTGTCGGATTTAAACTCCCCTTTCTTCATGTCCAGTTATGTGGTGGATGGGGGTACCACCCCACTATTATCTACAGGTGAGAGCTGTTATATGGTTACTGTATGGCAGTATATGAGCACTGTATGGCAGTATATGAGCACTGTATGGCAGTATATGAGCACTGTATGGCAGTATATGAGCACTGTATGGTGGTATATGAGCACTGTATGGCAGTATATGAGCACTGTATGGTGGTATATGAGCACTGTATGGTGGTATATGAGCACTGTATGGCAGTATATGAGCAATGTATGGCAGTATATGAGCACTTTATATCACTATATGAACACTGTATGGCAGTATATGAGCACTGTATAGTGGTATATGAGCACTGTATGGCAGTATATGAGCACTGTATGGCAGTATATGAGCACTGTATAGTGGTATATGAGCACTGTATGGTGGTATATGAGCACTGTATGGCAGTATATGAGCAATGTATGGCAGTATATGAACACTGTATGGTGGTATATGGTCACTGTATGGAGGTATATGAGCACTGTATGGCGTTATATGAGCACTGTATGGCAGTATATGAACACTGTATGGTGGTATATGAGCACTGTATGGCAGTATATGAGCACTCTATGGTGGTATATGAGAACTGTATTGTGGCATATGAGCACTTTATATCAGTATATGAACACTATGGCGGTATATGAGCACTGTATGGCGGTATATGAGCACTTTATGACCGTATATGAGCACTGTATGGTGGTATATGAGCACTTTATGGCAGTATATGAGCACTGTATGGGGGTATTATATGAGCACTGTATGGCAGTATATGAGCAATGTATGGAGGTATATGAGCACTGTATGGCAGTATATGAGCACTGTATGGCAGTATATGAGCACTGTATGGCGGTATATGAACACTGTATGGTGGTATATGGTCACTGTATGGAGGTATATGAGCACTGTATGGCAGTATATGAGCACTCTATGGTGGTATATGAGAACTGTATTGTGGCATATGAGCACTTTATATCAGTATATGAACACTATGGCGGTATATGAGCACTGTATGGCGGTATATGAGCACTTTATGACCGTATATGAGCACTGTATGGTGGTATATGAGCACTTTATGGCAGTATATGAGCACTGTATGGGGGTATTATATGAGCACTGTATGGCAGTATATGAGCACTGTATGGCAGTATATGAACACTGTATGGTGGTATATGGTCACTGTATGGCGGTATATGAGCACTGTATGGCGGTATATGAGCACTGTATGGCGGTATATGAGCACTGTATGGCGGTATATGAGCACTGTATGGCGGTATATGAGCACTCTATGGCGGTATATAAGCACTGTATGGCGGTATATGAGCACTGTATGGTATATAAGCACTGTATGGTGGTATTATATGAGAACTGTATGGCCATATATGAGCACTGTATGGCCATATACGAGCACTGTATGATGGTATATGAGCACTGTATGGTGGTATTGTATGAGAACTGTATGGCCATATATGAGCACTGTATGGCCATATATGAGCACTGTATGGCGATATATGAGCACTGTATGGCGGTATATGAGCACTGTATGGCAGTATATGAGCACTGTATGGCAGTATATGAGCACTGTATGGCCATATATGAGCACTGTATGGCCATATATGAGCACTGTATGGCAGTATATGAGCACTGTATAATGTTTGGCTCTGTTATTTGGGAACCTTACTATATGGCTCTTATATTTTGGCACTGTATGGTAGGGTTATTTGTACACTGTATGGCAGAACACTATATTGTGGGGGTGCCATCATGTACCACACAGGGCACCATCTACTGTAAGGCCATCAGTACTGTCTCTATTATGTCTGATTGTGTAGTTTGTGACGTGTTGTGTGTTTTGTGTCCCGCAGAGACATTCCCAGGACCAGTGTCTGAGCGAGCTGCTCAGTAAAAAGACATTGGGGGCTACAGAATCCACCATCATCAGCTCGTCCCTGGGTTTTAACCCTCGCAGCTTCAAACAGAAAGGAGGGGGAGGGGGGACGACGATAAAGATACTGATGAAGGAGAAACATAAGAAAGGTGAGCATTACTGTCATCTGGGAGGGAGAGGGGTCTCCGGGCTGAGAATAAAACTCTAATACTATTCACACTTTGCGTATTTTGCTGCGATTTTCACAAAACTGTTTTTTTGGTTTTTTTTTGCCATGATTTATTGAAAATGAGAATAGACCCTAAGCTTCACCAGTAATTCTTCACATTACTGAAGTCACCTGACCTCATTCTCCTACTGGTGGAACAAGCTGTGCTCCATTAAGACATAGCTATATCCCTCCCCCATGCTTTACACTGCAGCACTGCTCTATTGGGCTACAGCAATGATCTTGGGGTCTAAGGGACGGAAATCCACTTCCCCTCTCACCTAAGGCTTCTGCTCTGTCGTCCCCCATGCTTTACACTGCAGCACTGCTCTATTGGGGCTACAGCAATGATCTTGGGGTCTAAGGGACGGAAATCCACTTCCCCTCTCACCTAAGGCTCAGGCTGCTGCTCTGCCGTCCCCCATGCTTTACACTGCAACTCTGCTTGTTCAGATTGGCCGCATTGTATCAGCAGACGCTCAGCAGGATATCAGTATATGGAGAGATAAATTATAGACATAATAATTATAAACTACAAGGATAAAGAGGATTATCAGGAATCTGCCGCACATAGAGTGTAAGTTCTCCTGCAGGTCCCGGTATAATCCTTGGTTGTTGCTGATTCTCTCCCCTCAGCGTGCGTCTATAACGGGAAGACGTTTTCCCACAGTGAGGTCTGGCACCCCGTCTTCCGAAATTTTGGAGCGATTCCATGCATCGTGTGCACGTGTAAAGACGGGAACCAGGATTGTCAGCGAGTCACCTGTCCCGAGCAATACCCCTGCGAGTTTCCGGAGAAGGTGGAAGGAAAGTGCTGCAAGGTCTGCCAGGGTAAGGGCTCATTCTCACGGCCCCTTATTAATAGAGGGGGCATCCCCTGTTCAGGATCCTCATCTCTTGGTCAGAGTGGAGATCGGTTACATAGAGCGTCTCTTCTTCTGGAGGACCTGTCCTGTCCTGTATTACACAGATAACACATTGATATGAATGGACACTGTGTAATACTTAATTTCACCTGAGGTGGCGCTGCAGGGAAACTGAACACTTACTGCCAGGTACTCCACAGATTAAAGATGATCGCTGGGATCTCAGAAGGGGGAGACTTTATGATCAATTTATTGTCAAAGGAACCTCATAACAAGTATGGATTATCCAGAGTGGAGATCCCCTTTAAGTCCCTAATTCATCTTATTGTGTGAAGTCTTGTCATATTCCACTCATGTGTTTCTAAACTTTCTCGATCTTTTAAGCAAGTAACAGATACTGGGTGACCACCATCCGATGCAGCTATTACAGTGTCTGTAGGGATTGTCATCCAGGTATCCACATACTCTGAATGGCCTCTAAATCGGCCTTGTTACATTATCCCTCTTGCTTACTGCTTTACCTGAATATGTGTCAGTCTTTACTGTAATTCTGGCATTCTAGTCTTGAACCAGAAAACTTAAGATGAACCAAACTAACCTTCCAGATGACGTACTCATTGACCGGCAGTATAATAATGTAACGTTGCCTAAATATATATATATATATATAACCCAGCATCTCGTGTGCCCCACCAGATAATAAAGTGAAGCCAACAGCTGAGGTCGTCTCCACCAGATGTGTGAAGAACCCCAACAAGATCCTGGTCTACATGTACATGTCCCCCAGCCACGGAAACCAGAAAGAGAACCTCAGAAAAATCGCCATTGAAAAAGAAGCGTCAGAAGATGTAGAGATTTATGTCTGGAAAATGGTGAAAGGTGAATCCTCTCCTCCCGTCATCCCAGCACATTGTCTCATATTTTCTTTTTCTTAATAAATGTCACCAGTACTACCTCTTCTTAGAGACCACACCCACTTTTTATGCCTCTTGTATTATACTCCAGAGCTGCACTTCCTATTCTCCACCAGCAGAATAGTGAGTGCAGCCCTGGAGCATAATACAGGATTAACTCAGGATCAGTACAGGATAAGTAATGTAATGTATGTACACAGTGACTCCACCAGCAGAATAGTGAGTGCAGCTCTGGAGTATAATACAGGATGTAACTCAGGATCAGTACAGGATAAGTAATGTAATGTATGTACACAGTGACTCCACCAGCAGAATAGTGAGTGCAGCCCTGGAGCATAATACAGGATTAACTCAGGATCAGTACAGGATAAGTAATGTAATGTGTGTACACAGTGACTCCACCAGCAGAATAGTGAGTGCAGCTCTGGAGTATAATACAGGATATAACTCAGGATCAGTACAGGATAAGTAATGTAATGTATGTACACAGTGACTCCACCAGCAGAATAGTGAGTGCAGCTCTGGAGTATAATACAGGATATAACTCAGGATCAGTACAGGATAAGTAATGTAATGTATGTACACAGTGATTCCACCAGCAGAATAGTGAGTGCAGCTCTGGAGTATAATACAGGATGTAACTCGGGATCAGTACAGGATAAGTAATGTAATGTATGTACACAGTGACTCCACCAGCAGAATAGTGAGTGCAGCCCTGGAGCATAATACAGGATTAACTCAGGATCAGTACAGGATAAGTAATGTAATGTGTGTACACAGTGACTCCACCAGCAGAATAGTGAGTGCAGCTCTGGAGTATAATACAGGATATAACTCAGGATCAGTACAGGATAAGTAATGTAATGTATGTACACAGTGATTCCACCAGCAGAATAGTGAGTGCAGCTCTGGAGTATAATACAGGATGTAACTCGGGATCAGTACAGGATAAGTAATGTAATGTATGTACACAGTGACTCCACCAGCAGAATAGTGAGCGCAGCTCTGGAGTATAATACAGGATGTAACTCAGGATCAGTACAGGGTAAGCATTGTAATGTATGTACACAGTGACTCCACCAGCTGAATAGTGAGTGCAGCTCTGGAGTATAATACAGGATGTAACTCAGGATCAGTACAGGATACGTAATGTAATGTATGTACACAGTGACTCCACCAGCAGAATAGTGAGCGCAGCTCTGGAGTATAATACAGGATGTAACTCAGGATCAGTACAGGGTACGTAATGTAATGTATGTACACAGTGACTCCACCAGCAGAATAGTGAGTACAGCTCTGGAGTATAATATAGGATGTAACTCAGGATCAGTACAGGATAAGTAATGTATGTACACAGTGACTCCACCAGCAGAATAGTGAGTGCAGCTCTGGAGTATAATACAGGATGTAACTCAGGATCAGTACAGGATAAGTAATGTATGTACACAGTGACTCCACCAGCAGAATAGTGAGTGCAGCTCTAGAGTATAATACAGGATGTAACTCAGGATCAGTACAGGATAAGTAATGTAATGTATGTACACAGTGACTTCACCAGCAGAATAGTGAGTGCAGCTCTGGAGTATAATACAGGATACAACTAAGATCAGTGATGTAATGTATATTGTGACATTGGTGTAACATAATAAATGTAAATGAACCTCCGTGTTCCACTCAGATTATGGGGTTTTTCTCTTTTCTTGCAGGGATTTTCCACTTAATCCAGATAAAAAAGGTGGCGAAACAAGACTTTAAGCAAGAATCAGAACATTTCCGGCTAGTGACCAGAACGAGCGAAGGTGATTTTCAATGATCATGTGTGAGGTTTATGTGCAGTGGGTGAAGGTCGGCCCCCTAAATTTCAGCTTTGATATAGTGTAACATCATACAGACGCACTAATTGAATGGAAATCCTTTATGGTGATTTGTTGCCATTAACATGACGTCTGTGTAAAGTAACGGGGCTATAGGAGGAGAAGGAAGCCTATAAGTAAAAGAAGCCTACAGGCTGCCGCCAGATTGCTGTACCCATCATGCATTGCTTCCCTTAGACATTAGATATTATAGTTGCATTTCTTCCAACAATCAAATGTTTATGGAGACTGGCAGGAATTTTGGAAAAAAGAATCAGACAGACAAGAGCATCACTGGTCTAATATTTTATCCTCTGCAGATAAGCGGCATCACTTATGTTTAGTGACTGCTTATCCCCCAAATTAATACGATTTGGTGATATTTTCCGTATTCCATAAAGTAAAAGAATTGTATAATGGAGAGTTCTGAAATTTTTTAATATATTCTGGACTTCAATCATAACCATTTTCAAAATCTCTGCTTTCTGTACGTGAAAGGAAACAGAGGCTGAAAAGTCATATAGATCTAATACTTCTCACAGCTGAGCATTTGTTACAATTGCATTCAGTATAGGCTGTTCTCTGTAAGGTAAATACATCAGCAGCACAAATCTTTCTTATGTCCTCGTAGTTTGTTGCAATGTATCAGTGCAGTTAAAATGTATCAGTCTAGAGTCCACAGGATTGTCTAGACTGGATACAATAGTAACAAAACCTTAGCTGTGGAAAGTATCAGGTCTGTACTACATTTTTTTTTTAGCATTTGGAATGATTCCATTCACTGACAACAACTGACATCTCCTATATTCAAGAATATAACTACTACAGTACTGTTCCTATATACAAGAATATAACTACTATAATACTGCTCCTATATACAAGAATATAACTACTATAATACTGCTCCTATATACAAGAATATAACTACTATAATACTGCCCCCTGTATGCAAGAATATAACTACTATAATACTGCTCCTATATACAAGAATATAACTACTATAATACTGCCCCTATATACAAGAATATAACTACTATAATACTGCTCCTATATACAAGACTATAACTACTATAATACTGCCTCCTATATACAAGTATATAACTACTATAATACTGCCCCTATATACAAGAATATAACTACTATAATACTGCTCCTATATACAAGAATATAACTACTATAATACTGCCCCCTATATACAAGAATATAACTACTATAATACTGCTCCTATATACAAGAATATAACTACTATAATACTGCTCCTATATACAAGAATATAACTACTATAATACTGCCCCCTATATACAAGAATATAACTACTATAATACTGCCCCTATATACAAGAATATAACTACTATAATACTGCCCCTATATATAAGAATATAACTACTATAATACTGCCCCCTATATACAAGAATATAACTACTACAGTACTGTTCCTATATACAAGAATATAACTACTATAATACTGCTCCTATATACAACAATATAACTACTATAATACTGCCCCCTGTATGCAAGAATATAACTACTATAATACTGCTCCTATATACAAGAATATAACTACTATAATACTGCCCCTATATACAAGAATATAACTACTATAATACTGCTCCTATATACAAGACTATAACTACTATAATACTGCCTCCTATATACAAGTATATAACTACTATAATACTGCCCCTATATACAAGAATATAACTACTATAATACTGCTCCTATATACAAGAATATAACTACTATAATACTGCCCCCTATATACAAGAATATAACTACTATAATACTGCTCCTATATACAAGAATATAACTACTATAATACTGCTCCTATATACAAGAATATAACTACTATAATACTGCCCCCTATATACAAGAATATAACTACTATAATACTGCCCCTATATACAAGAATATAACTACTATAATACTGCCCCTATATATAAGAATATAACTACTATAATACTGCTCCTATATACAAGAATATAACTACTATAATACTGCCCCCTGTATGCAAGAATATAACTACTATAATACTGCTCCTATATACAAGAATATAACTACTATAATACTGCCCCTATATACAAGAATATAACTACTATAATACTGCTCCTATATACAAGACTATAACTACTATAATACTGCCTCCTATATACAAGTATATAACTACTATAATACTGCCCCTATATACAAGAATATAACTACTATAATACTGCTCCTATATACAAGAATATAACTACTATAATACTGCCCCCTATATACAAGAATATAACTACTATAATACTGCCCCTATATATAAGAATATAACTACTATAATACTGCCCCCTATATACAAGAATATAACTACTATAATACTGCTCCTATATACAAGAATATAACTAATATAATACTGCCCCCTATATACAAGAATATAACTACTATAATACTGCCCCCTATGTACAAGAATATAACTACTATAATACTGCCCCCTATGTACAAGAATATAACTACTATAATACTGCCCCTATATACAAGAATATAACTACTATAATACTGCCCCCTATATACAAGAATATAACTACTATAATACCGCTCCTATATACAAGAATATAACTACTATAATACTGCTCCTATATACAAGAATATAACTACTATAATACTGCCCCTATATACAAGAATATAACTACTATAATACTGCCCCTATATACAAGAATATAACTACTATAATACTGCTCATATATACAAGAATATAACTACTATAATACTGCCCCCTATATACAAGAATATAACTACTATAATACTGCTCCTATATACAAGAATATAACTACTATAATACTGCCCCCTATATACAAGAATATAACTACTATAATACTGCCCCTATGTACAAGAATATAACTACTATAATACTGCCCCCTATGTACAAGAATATAACTACTATAATACTGCCCCTATATACAAGAATATAACTACTATAATACTGCCCCCTATATACAAGAATATAACTACTATAATACCGCTCCTATATACAAGAATATAACTACTATAATACTGCTCCTATATACAAGAATATAACTACTATAATACTGCCCCTATATACAAGAATATAACTACTATAATACTACCCCTATATACAAGAATATAACTACTATAATACTGCTCCTATATACAAGAATATAACTACTATAATACTTCCCCTATATACAAGAATATAACTACTATAATACTGCCCCTATATACAAGAATATAACTACTATAATACTGCTCCTATATACAAGAATATAACTACTATAATACTGCCCCTATATACAAGTATATAACTACTATAATACTGCCCCTATATACAAGAATATAACTACTATAATACTGCCCCTATATACAAGAATATAACTACTATAATACTGCCCCCTATATCCAAGAATATAACTACTATAATACTGCCTCCTATATACAAGAATATAACTACTATTATACTGCCCCTATATACAAGAATATAACTACTATAATACTGCTCCCTATATACAAGAATATAACTACTATAATACTGCCTCCTATATACAAGAATATAACTACTATAATACTGCCCCCTATATACAATAATATAACTACTATAATACTGCTCATATATACAAGAATATAACTACTATAATACTGCCCCTATATACAAGAATATAACTACTATAATACTGCCCCTATATACAAGAATATAACTACTATAATACTGCCTCCTACATACAAGAATATATCTATTATAATACAGCTCCCTATATACAAGAATATAACTACTATAATACTGCCCCTATATACAAGAATATAACTACTATAATACTGCCCCCTATATACAAGAATATAACTATTATAATACTCCCCTATATACAATAATATAAATACTATAATACAGCTCCCTATATACAAGAATATAACTACTATAATACTGTCTCCTATATACAAGAATATAACTACTATAATACTGCCTCCTATATACAAGAATATAACTACTATAATACTGCCCCCTATATACACGAATATAACTACTATAATACTGCCCCCTATATACAAGACTATAACTACTATAATACTGCTCCTTTATACAAGAATATAACTACTATAATACTGCCCCTATATACAAGAATATAACTACTATAATACTGCCCCTATATACAAGAATATAACTACTATAATACTGCCCCTATATACAAGAATATAACTACTATAATACTGCTCCTATTTACAAGAATATAACTACTATAATACTGCCCCCTATATACAAGAGTATAACTACTATAATACTGCTCCCTATATACAAGAATATAACTACTACAATACTGCCTCCTACATACAAGAATATATCTATTATAATACAGCTCCCTATATACAAGAATATAACTACTATAATACTGCCCCCTATATACAAGAATATAACTACTATAATACTGCTCCTATATACAAGAATATAACTACTATAATACTGCCCCTATATACAGGAACATAACTACTATAATACTGCCCCTATATACAAGAATATAACTACTATAATACTGCCCCTATATACAAGAATATAACTACTATAATACTGCTCCCTATATACAAGAATATAGCTACTATAATACTGCCCCCTATATACAAGACTATAACTACTATAATACTGCCCTTATACACAAGAATATAACTACTATAATACTGCCCCTATACACAAGAATATAACTACTATAATACTGCTCCTATATACAAGAATATAACTACTATAATACTGCCCCCTATATACAAGAATATAACTACTATAATACTGCCCCTATATACAAGAATATAACTACTATAATACTGCTCCTATATACAAGAATATAACTACTATAATACTGCCCCCTATGTACAAGAATATAACTACTATAATACTGCCCTTATATACAAGAATATAACTACTATAATACTGCCCCCTATATACAAGAATATACCTACTATAATACTGCCTCCTATATACAAGAATTTAACTACTATAATACTGCCCCTATATACAAGAGTATAACTACTATAGTAATGCTCCTATATACAAGAATATAACTACTATAATACTCTCCCCTATATACAAGAATATAACTACTATAATACTGCCCCCTATATACAAGAATATAACTACTATAATACTGCTCCTATATACAAGAATATAACTACTATAGTACTGCTCCCTATATACAAGAATATAATTACTATAGTACTGCTCCCTATATACAAGAATATAATTACTATAGTACTGCTCCCTATATACAAGAATATAATTACTATAATACTGCCCCTATATATAAGACTATAATACTGCCCCTATATACAAGAATATAACTACTATAATACTGCCCCTATGTACAAGAATATAACTACTATAATACTGCTCCTATATACAAGAATATAACTACTATAATACTCCTCCTATATACAAGAATATAACTACTATAATACTGCCCCTATATACAAGAATATAACTACTATAATACTGCCCCTGTATACAAGAATATAACTACTATAATACTGCCCCTATATACAGGAATATAACTACTAGAATACTGCCCCTGTATACAAGAATATAACTACTATAATACTGCCCCTGTATACAAGAATATAACTACTATAGTACTGCTCCTATATACAAGAATATAACTACTATAATACTGCCCCTATATACAAGAATATAACTACTATAATACTGCCCCCTATATACAAGAATATAACTACTATAATACTGCCCCTATATACAAGAATATCACTACTATAATACTGCCCCTATATACAAGAATATAACTACTATAATACTGCCTCCTATATACAAGAATATAACTACTATAATACTGCCCCCTATATACAAGAATATAACTACTATAATACTGCTCCTATATACAAGAATATAACTACTATAATACTGCTCCTATATACAAGAATATAACTACTATAATACTGCTCCTATATATGACGATATAACTACTATAATACTGCTCCCTATATACAAGAATATAACTACTATAATACTGCTCCCTATATACAAGAATATAACTACTATAATACTGCTCCTATATACAAGAATATAACTACTATAATACTGCTCCTATATACAAGAATATAACTACTATAATACTGCTCCTATATATGACGATATAACTACTATAATACTGCTCCCTATATACAAGAATATAACTACTATAATACTGCTCCCTATGTACAAGAATATAACTACTATAATACTGCCCCTATGTACAAGAATATAACTACTATAATACTGCCCCCTATATACAAGAATATAACTACTATAATACTGCTCCTATATACAAGAATATAACTACTATAATACTGCTCCTATATACAAGAATATAACTACTATAATACTGCTCCTATATATGACGATATAACTACTATAATACTGCTCCCTATATACAAGAATATAACTACTATAATACTGCTCCCTATATACAAGAATATAACTACTATAATACTGCTCCTATATACAAGAATATAACTACTATAATACTGCTCCTATATACAAGAATATAACTACTATAATACTGCCCCCTATATACAAGAATATAACTACTATAATACTGCTCCTATATACAAGAATATAACTACTATAATACTGCTCCTATATACAAGAATATAACTACTATAATACTGCTCCTATATACGACGATATAACTACTATAATACTGCTCCCTATATACAAGAATATAACTACTATAATACTGCTCCCTATATACGAGAATATAACTACTATAATACTGCCTCCTATATACAAGAATATCACTACTATAATACTGCCTCCTATATACAAGAATATAACTACTATAATACTGCTCCTATATACAAGAATATAACCACTATAATACTGCCCCTATATACAAGAATATAACTACTATAATACTGCCCCTATATACAAGAATATAACTACTATATTACTGCCCCCTATATGCAAGAATATAACTACTATAATACTACTCCTATATACAAGAATATAACTACAATAATACTGCTCCTATATACAAGAATATAACTACTATAATACTGCCCCTATATACAAGAATATAACTACTATAATACTGCCTCCTACATACAAGAATATATCTATTATAATACAGCTCCCTATATACAAGAATATAACTACTATAATACTGCCTCCTATATACAAGAATATAACTACTATAATACTGCTCCCTATATACAAGAATATAACTGCTATAATACTGCTCCTATATACAAGAATATATCTACTATAATACTGCTCCCTTTATACAAGAATACAACTACTATAGTACTGCCCCTATATACAAGAATATAACTACTATAATACTGTCCCTATATACAAGAATATAACTACTATAATGCTGCTCCCTATATACAAGAATATATCTACTATAATACTGCTCCCTATATACAAGAATATAACTACTATAATACTGCTCCCTATATACAAGAATATAACTACTATAATACTGCTCCTATATACAAGAATATAACTACTATAATACTGCCCCCTATATACAAGAATATAACTACTATAATACTGCTCCTATATACAAGAATATAACTACTATAATACTGCTCCTATATACGACGATATAACTACTATAATACTGCTCCCTATATACAAGAATATAACTACTATAATACTGCTCCCTATATACAAGAATATAACTACTATAATACTGCTCCCTATATACAAGAATATAACTACTATAATACTGCTCCTATATACAAGAATATAACTACTATAATACTGCCCCCTATATACAAGAATATAACTACTATAATACTGCTCCTATATACAAGAATATAACTACTATAATACTGCTCCTATATACAAGAATATAACTACTATAATACTGCTCCTATATACGACGATATAACTACTATAATACTGCTCCCTATATACAAGAATATAACTACTATAATACTGCTCCCTATATACGAGAATATAACTACTATAATACTTCCTCCTATATACAAGAATATCACTACTATAATACTGCCTCCTATATACAAGAATATCACTACTATAATACTGCCCCTATATACAAGAATATAACTACTATAATACTGCCCCCTATATACAAGAATATAACTACTATAATACTGCTCCTATATACAAGAATATAACTACTATAATACTGCCCCTATATACAAGAATATAACTACTATAATACTGCCCCCTATATACAAGAATATAACTACTATAATACTGCCCCCTATATACAAGAATATAACTACTATAATACTGCCCCCTATATACAAGAATATAACTACTATAATACTGCCCCCTATATACAAGAATATAACTACTATAATACTGCCCCCTATATACAAGAATATAACTACTATAATACTGCTCCTATATACAAGAATATCACTACTATAATACTGCCTCCTATATACAAGAATATCACTACTATAATACTGCCCCTATATACAAGAATATAACTACTATAATACTGCTCCCTATATACAAGAATATAACTACTATAATACTGCTCCCTATATACAAGAATATAACTACTATAATACTGATCCTATATACAAGAGTATAACTACTATAATACTGCCCCCTATATACAAGAATATAGCTACTATAATAATGCCCCTATATACAAGAATATAACTACTATAATACTGCCCCCTATATACAAGAATATAACTACTATAATACTGCTCCTATATACAAGAATATAACTACTATAATACTGCCCCTATATACAAGAATATAACTACTATAGTACTGCTCCCTATATACAAGAATATAACTACTATAATACTGCCCCTATATACACGAGTATAACTACTATAGTACTGCTCCTATATACAAGAATATAACTACTATAATACTGCCCCCTATGTACAAGAATATAACTACTATAATACTGCCCCCTATGTACAAGAATATAACTACTATAATACTGCCCCTATATACAAGAATATAACTACTATAATACTGCCCCCTATATACAAGAATATACCTACTATAATACTGCCTCCTATATACAAGAATTTAACTACTATAATACTGCCCCTATATACAAGAGTATAACTACTATAGTAATGCTCCTATATACAAGAATATAACTACTATAATACTGCCCCCTATATACAAGAATATAACTACTATAATACTGCCCCCTATATACAAGAATATAACTACTATAATACTGCTCCTATATACAAGAATATAACTACTATAATACTGCCCCTATATACAAGAATATAACTACTATAGTACTGCTCCCTATATACAAGAATATAACTACTATAATACTGCCCCTATATACAAGAATATAACTACTATAATACTGCCCCCTATATACAAGAATATAACTACTATAATACTGCCCCCTATGTACAAGAATATAACTACTATAATACTGCCCCTATGTACAAGAATATAACTACTATAATACTGCCCCCTATATACAAGAATATACCTACTATAATACTGCCCCTATATACAAGAATATAACTACTATAATACTGCCCCCTATATACAAGAATATAACTGCTATAATACTGCCCCTATATACAAGAATATAACTACTATAATGCTGCCCCTATATACAAGAATATAACTACTATAATACTGCCCCTATATACAAGAATATAACTACTATAATACTGCCCCTATATACAAGAATATAACTACTATAATACTGCCTCCTATATACAAGATTATAACTACTATAATACTGCCCCTATATACAAGAATATAACTACTATAATACTGCTCCCTATATACAAGAATATATCTACTATAATACTGCTCCCTATATACAAGAATATAACTACAATAATACTGCTCCTATATACAAGAATATAACTACTATAATACTGCTCCTATATACAAGAATATAACTACTATAATACTGCCCCTATATACAAGAATAAAACTACTATAATACTGCTCCTATATACAAGAATACAACTACTATAATACTGCCCCTATATACAAGAATATAACTACTATAATACTGCCCCTATATACAAGAATATAACTACTATAATACTGCTCCCTATATACAAGAATATAACTACTATAATACTGCCCCTATATACAAGAATATAACTACTATAATACTGCCCCTATATACAAGAATATAACTACTATAATACTGCTCCTATATATAAGAATATAACTACTATAATACTGCTCCCTATATACAAGAATATAACTACTATAATACTGCCCCTATATACAAGAATATAACTACTATAATACTGCCCCTATATACAAGAATATAACTACTATAATACTGCTCCTTATATACAAGAATATAACTGCTATAATACTGCTCCTATATACAAGAATATAACTACTATAATACTGCCTCCTATATACAAGAATATGACTACTATAATACTGCCTCCTTGCTGTGAGGTTGTGTGTCTGTAGCTCTCCTCATGTCTGGAGATAGCCCAGGGCGGGGCCACCCCGGGCGGGGACTCTCCCCACGCAAGGCCCAGGCTTCCAGGCCTCTACTGGGAGAAAACTCCCAGGCTCTTTCTAATGTGGATACAAGTCCCAAAGTGAATGTTGAGCATTGTAACACTCAGGATGGAAGCACCAGCAGCACAAGGAAGGAAGATGAAGAATGTAAAGTGAGTAAAGCTAATGTTGCAGCAGTAAAAAGTACTTGTGAGAGTGAAGCACTGGGGGGGCAGAGCACATTGCAGGCACCTGGGGTGCAGCTCACCCCTCCAGCATCCAGACAGCGGAGAACATCCCTGGAGAGACTGACATTGCAGCAGAGTGAATGGGTGGCCAGCGTGGCGTGCTCAGGCCGCACAAGGTCTAGCAGCAGTAAAAACATTGAAAAGTCTGTGGAGGCAAAACCTGCAAGGAATACTCAAGGTGTTTCTACAACTGTTACAAGCCTTGGAGAGTGTGATCCAGCAGGGTGTGAGACCAGAGGAGCTGGGACGGTTAATCTGGAGGGGTCAGCGGCATTCAGACAGCCTGAGATCCTGCACCAGCAGAGCCCACAGTCTAAAGAGACAGAGCGTGCGCCTGAGCTGCAACTGGCGGAGGAAATCCCTGCTCTGGTGAGGAGGATGGGAGAGTTACAGAGCCAAAAACAAATGCTGCAAATACAAATTGACTGTGAATATAAACTGAAGAACGCCAATCCTAAGAATGAAGCCGTATATGCTGCTCAGCTTTACTCACTCGGGATGCAACTCGCACAAGTGGTGGGGGAGATGGACGGTGTCCTGGAGAGGATGGGGCCACTCGCAGAATCCTATAAAAACAAGGAACGGTTTTCTACTATGACCGACAGACAGAACTTTGATCCAGAGTTCAGATTCTCTGAGGCGGACTCGGGGTCAGATATTTTCCCCGATGATCCCCGGCCAGAGACCAGACTAGTGCTGCAACCTGCAAGGTTCTCATTTCTAGAAGCGGACGCACAGAAAGAGGAGAAAGAAAAACGGCAAAAATCTGCAGCTGTGTCTGAACAGGGGCATGGAAGTCGGATACCAGCACAGGCACCACAAGTCCCAGGATGCCCAGCACAACAGGACAGTGGACGTTCATCCATGGGTCAGGATGATGCGCTGACACAGCAGAGCTGTACTGCTGGGGCACAGACTGGGGGGAGTGGGAATGTACCTGAAGGGTTGTTGGTTGGAGGGAACGCACGGCTTGTGTATGATGTAGGTTTATCTGATGATGACATAGAGGTTGATGGGTCAGAAGATGTTCAGAATAATGTGCTTGATTTCCCCCCTCTAATTGTAAGTACACAAGGTGTGACAGACCCCTCTAGAGCAGACACTCGCCCTATAAGTCAGGACAGTGAGACCCGCCAGCCTCCTCCCAGAAATGCCTGGAGCCGCGGTGCTCCATCTTTTACCTCTGGCGCTAGCTATACAGGCCAGGCCTTTAAAAGGAGGAATGTGGTGAGGTTCAAGCACAAGGGCGCCAAGGAGGACCTTCCAGATAGGAGGTTTGTGGTCCGAGAACTTCTGTGTCACCAGATGGGTTTTGTGCCAGCAAATATCTTGGCAGTAATAAATCTACCAGACAGACAGGGCTACGATGTCAGCTTTAAGCTTACGCCTGACTTGGATAGATTCTGGGCACATTTTTCCAAGTTCAGGGACAAAACCGGTTGGGACAAATTTAGCTTTATTCCAGTGTCCAAGCCAGATACCGTTGGTGTCAACATCATTTTTTGGAATGAAGCTGTTCCTCCCCAGGATATTGTGGTCTGGCTCAGACGGCACTGTGACCTGGTGTCTGACCTGACCAAGAACAGAGACGCTGATGGTATCTGGACTGGAGGGTGGAGGGTTCTGGTAAAACTGCGCCAGCATAACAATGTGACGTTACATTTACCCAATTCCTTCTTCATTGGGAGAGAAAAGGGTGTTTGCTTTTATCCTGGTCAACCCAGAAAGTGCTTCAAGTGTGGTAAGACCGGTCACCTGGCAAACATCTGCACCGTGGTAAAGTGTAACCTGTGCGGTGAAATTGGCCATCTAAGTTCCAACTGTCAGAATGTCCGATGTAATCTGTGTGGGAGGGTGGGTCACCCGCACAGGGACTGTCCTGACGCGTGGCACAATATCTGTAAACAGATTCCGGTTGAGGAGTTTATGACTGAGACGGACGCTGTAGAGGAGGAGGCTCTAATGTCAGGGTCAATAATGACCAGACAGGAGGTCCAGCAGGAGTCAGGTCATCCAGGTCCAGAACACCAGCAGTCGGACAGTACACAGGAGACCATGGAAGTTGTCCCTCGGGACCAGCCACCGGCAGCCTCTTCTTCTGCATTACCATCTGAGGAAAGGAGGGGTATGCAGAATAAGAGGAAAAAAAAAGACACGTCCTCTCGTAAGCCTGAGGGAGAGGAGGTAAGAGGCAGGAAGAAAGGGACCAGAGCAGAAGTAATGGTCGTATCTAATAGATTCAGTGTCCTGTCAGAGTCAGATGGGGATTTTGAACGAGAGTTATTAAAAATAGATGGTGAATACGAAGAAGACACAAGGGACCATCCCTTAATAAAAAAGAAACCTTGCACTGTAGAAACCCCAGGACCGTTGGATATGGAAACAGGTGGTCGGCAGAGTGACCCCAATTCTTAGCCATTATGATGGGGGTCATTTATTTGCTTTTCTTTTTGTGTTGTGCTCTGATGGCCGGGTTTTCCTTAAAAGTTGCTTCCAGCAATGTAAACAGTATTAAAGTGAGGAAGACGAGGTTTACAGTCTATGATCATCTCCGATATCTGGATGCAGATGTCATCTTCTTACAAGAGACTCGTTTAACCACAATAGGGCTTATATGTGAGGCGGAGAGAGAGTGGAGGTCCGGTCCTTCTTTCTGGTCACTGGCTGTGGAGCCTTATGCCGGGGTCGCTATACTGTTTAACACCAATGATGTGACTGTACATAGGTTAACGGAGGTGTGTATGGGACGGTGTCTGGTCCTAGAAGTTACAATCCACGGTAGAAGGCTCCGACTCATTAATATATATGGCCCACAGACAGTGACCGACAGGGTCCAGCTTTTTAATGATGTGAAACCATATGTCTTTACCTCTGTTCCTGTGGTGATGGCTGGGGATTTCAATGTCACGAGGACAGCAGGTGACAGATCCTCTGGCAGAGCAGTGACCAGGGACTCGAATGTCCTAAATAAAATGATCTTACAGGCAGGCTTGAGTGATGTCTTCACACAGGGTGGTAGGAAGCCAAAATTCACATATTGTTGTGCGGACAGGAACAGTAGGATCGATTTGGCTTTTGTCAACGCTACAGAGATGGTTACTGGGATAAGTGAAAAAGTGGTGCCTTATTCAGACCATATGGCACTGTGTTTCTGCTTAGGAGCCACTAAACGGCCAGACATTGGTAGGGGGCTATGGAAACTTAACTCTAGTCTCTTGGACGATAGTCATGTGCAGAGTTGTGTTGTCTCCCTTTTGCAAAGTCAATTGGAGAGAGTAGATTTTTACGATGGTGCTGCTGACTGGTGGGAGGATGTCAAGAAGGACATTGCATCGCTCTTAAAGAGACTGTCCATTAATAGAGGCAGGAGTAAGTACAGCCAGTATCTGAAGCTGCGTAGGGAACTGGAGTCACTTTGTTCAGAGGATAAGGATGACAGAGCAAAGATTGATCGGCTGAAATCTGAGATCAAGCAGTATCAGTATAGTAGGTACACGTCCCTGCTTCTGGAGAGGGATTATGGGCGTTTAGGGAAGCCTGATCCGTTTGAAAGTTGCCAAGACCAGGTAAAAAACAGAGTGGTCACAGGTTTGGTGGATTCCCAGGGTGTTCTTCAGGAATCTCGGGAGGGCATTCTGGGTGTGGTGAAATCCTACTATTCTGTCGTGTTTCAGAAGAAGATATTGGATAAAGAGAAAATGACTCAATTTTTAAGGGCAACTCCAAGCCCTGATACTGCTAATGTGGATTTTTCACCCTTGACAGCAGAATTGACAGTGGAGGAAGTTATTGAGGCCATCAACAACTTGCATCAAAAGAAGGCACCAGGTCCGGACGGTATAACAGCCGAATTTTATAAGAAATTTAAAAACCTTTTAGCACCAATTCTGGTGAATGTGTACAAAAGCTGCCTAGAAAACCACCTGATGCCTTCCTCCATGAGAGTGTCTTCGTTGATTTTGCTGTCCAAGGGTAAAGACCCTGGTGAGATCAAGAACTGGAGGCCAATTGCCCTCTTGAATGTTGACAGAAAGATTTTGGCAAAAATTCTGTTTTCTAGATTGGTCTGTCTGTCCCCAGCACTGTTGGCAGGCTCCCAGTTCGGCACAGTAAAAGGGCGGAACATCTCTGGGGCCGTTATCTCCATCAGGGAAATGTTTGAGAGATGTAAAGCTCTTGGGTGTGGGAGATATGTTGTTGCTCTAGACCAGGCTAAAGCCTTCGACAGAGTAGATCAGGATTATCTATGGGCCACTTTGTTAAAGTACGGTGTTCCGGGACAATTTATTGATTGGCTTAAAACTTTGTATTGTGAGGCAGAGAGCTTTCCTTTGATCAATGGCTGGCAGGGAGACAATTTCGGGGTTGAGTCGGGGGTGAGACAGGGTTGCCCGTTGAGGCCACTTCTGTATGTTTTTGCCATAGACCCATTTCTGCGGTTACTGCAGCAGTGTGATTTTCGAGGCGTACCGATCCCGCTTTGCTCACCCCTGAGTGTTGTCGCCTACGCGGATGATGTGACGGTAGTGATATCTGAGCCTAGTGAGGTGCAGATGTTGTCTGCAGCCATCAGAAGCTACTCTGAGGCCTCTGGGTCTCTGGTCAACTTTGAGAAGAGTGAAGCTTTCTGGGTATTGCACAGTGATCCAGACTTTGATCTGCCACAATTTGCGAAAGCCTCCACCGATATTAAGATTCTGGGAATTAAATTTGGGAGGGATGATAATGCCAAACTAAATTGGGAGCAGAAATTGGAAGCCGGAAATGCAAAGGTTCAGCGATGGAGAAATTGGAGGCTGACCTATAGTGAGAGGGTTAAAATGTTGAAGACTTACCTGGTCCCCGTCTTCTTGTATGTTTCTGTCATTTTTCCTTTGCCAGAATCTTTCTCCGCTAGGCTCTTTAGCCTGTTCTTCCAACTTTTTTGGGGGAACAGGTTGAACCCAGTAAAAAGAGGGATTACTTACCTACAGAGGAGAGAGGGTGGGTTGGGTATGTTGAATCCAAGGGTTTTCTTTGACTCCTTGTTTCTTAAAACAAATTTTGGCAACCTGGACGTAAATAACAGTGCCCTGTGGGTAAACAGTATCAGGGATTGGATATTGCCTTTTGCAGAGTCTTGGATACGGGGCGGCAGTCTCAAAAGGGGGCGATTGACACAAGACTTCCTTCCCCAGTATCTGGATTATGGTCTTAGATGTCTGAGGAGATGGGGAATAGACAAGTCCTATATTGAGAGTAAGACCAGGAGAGATCTATATTTCACCGTATGTAGGACTTTCTTTTCTTTACAGCCGGCACTTAAAGATTGCACAACAGCAACCTTACAGGAGAGTCTGAGGTTTCTCAATGGAGCAAGACTCCCGGGTAAACTTTTTGACATTGCATGGCTGTCACTGCATGGGAAACTTTATGTTAAAGGGAATCTAAAATATTTGAGTGTGTCAGATCGGAAGTGTCCCTTGGGTTGTCAACAGGAGGAGACAATGGAGCATTTTATAACCGAGTGCTGGGGAGGACAAAATATATGGCAAGAAATATCCTACAAGTTAAAAATCCCAAGACTACAGTCTCTAAAATACCCAGAAATTATTTATGGAGTACCAGCTAATGTAAATAACATTGACCGGGGGACCTTGTATCTGATAATTAATGTAGTCAAATATTACCAGTGGCATACAAGAACCAGAATGTCCATTTATAACGAGCCATTTCACCATATGTCAGCCGTGGACCTGATCATGTCAGAACTAAGGTGGATCAAATCCCTAGAAATTAGGAAAAATTAGAAAAACACCGCATTATGGAGGAATGTATATATGGAATAATGCTAGTTCTCTGTATAATGCAAACTTGTTGGTTTTTCTCCCTCCTTCCTTTTTAACAGCAATGGACTCTTGTTAAGTTAAAGTTATTTTCTAGTTTTTTTTCATCGTCATGTATGAGTTCTGTTAAATGATCATTTGCTTTGGAATTTTAATGGAATGTTAAATTTGTTTGTTTTTTTACTAATAAAAATCGCCTCCTATATACAAGAATATAACTACTATAATACTGCTCCCTATATACAAGAATATAACTACTATAATACTGCCCCTATATACAAGAATATAACTACTATAATACTGCTCCTTATATACAAGAATATAACTGCTATAATACTGCTCCTATATACAAGAATATAACTACTATAATACTGCCTCCTATATACAAGAATATAACTACTATAATACTGCTCCCTATATACAAGAATATAACTGCTATAATACTGCCCCTATATACAAGAATATAACTACTATAATGCTGCCCCTATATACAAGAATATAACTACTATAATACTGCCCCTATATACAAGAATATAACTACTATAATACTGCCCCTATATACAAGAATATAACTACTATAATACTGCCTCCTATATACAAGATTATAACTACTATAATACTGCTCCCTATATACAAGAATATATCTACTATAATACTGCTCCCTATATACAAGAATATAACTACAATAATACTGCTCCTATATACAAGAATATAACTACTATAATACTGCTCCTATATACAAGAATATAACTACTATAATACTGCCCCTATATACAAGAATAAAACTACTATAATACTGCTCCTATATACAAGAATACAACTACTATAATACTGCCCCTATATACAAGAATATAACTACTATAATACTGCCCCTATATACAAGAATATAACTACTATAATACTGCTCCCTATATACAAGAATATAACTACTATAATACTGCCCCTATATACAAGAATATAACTACTATAATACTGCCCCTATATACAAGAATATAACTACTATAATACTGCTCCTATATATAAGAATATAACTACTATAATACTGCTCCCTATATACAAGAATATAACTACTATAATACTGCTCCCTATATACAAGAATATAACTACTATAATACTGCCCCTATATACAAGAATATAACTACTATAATACTGCCCCTATATACAAGAATATAACTACTATAATACTGCTCCTTATATACAAGAATATAACTGCTATAATACTGCTCCTATATACAAGAATATAACTACTATAATACTGCCTCCTATATACAAGAATATAACTACTATAATACTGCTCCCTATATACAAGAATATAACTACTATAATACTGCCCCTATATACAAGAATATAACTACTATAATACTGCTCCCTATATACAAGAATATAACTACTATAATACTGCCCCTATATACAAGAATATACTACTATAATACTGCTCCCTATATACAAGAATATAACTACTATAATACTGCCCCTATATACAAGAATATAACTACTATAATACTGCTCCTATATACAAGAATATAACTACTATAATACTGCCTCCTATATACAAGAATATAACTACTATAATACTGCTCCCTATATACAAGAATATAATTACTATAATACTGCCCCTATATACAAGAATATAACTACTATAATACTGCTCCTATATACAAGAATATAACTACTATAATACTGCCTCCTATATACAAGAATATAACTACTATAATACTGCCTCCTATATACAAGAATATAACTACTATAATACTGCCCCTATATACAAGAATATAACTACTATAATACTGCTCCCTATATACAAGAATATAACTACTATAATACTGCCCCTATATACAAGAATATAACTACTATAATACTGCCCCCTATATACAAGAATATAACTACTATAATACTGCCTCCTATATACAAGAATATAACTACTATAATACTGCCCCTATATACAAGAATATAACTACTATAATACTGCTCCTATATACAAGAATATAACTACTATAATACTGCCCCTATATACAAGAATATAGCTACTATAATACTGCCCCTATATACAAGAATATAACTACTATAATACTGCCCCCTATATACAAGAATATAACTACTATAATACTACTCCTTATATACAAGAATATAACTACTATAATACTGATCCTATATACAAGAATATAACTGCTATAATACTGCCCCTATATACAAGAATATAACTACTATAATACTGCTCCTGTATACAAGAATATAACTACTATAATACTGCCCATATATACAAGAATATAACTACTATAATACTGCTCCTATATACAAGAATATAACTACTATAATACTGCTCCCTATATACAAGAATATAACTACTATAATACTGCCCCTATATACAAGAATATAACTACTATAATACTGCCCCTATATACAAGAATATAACTACTATAATACTGCCCTATATACAAGAATATAACTACTACAATACTGCCCCTATATACAAGAATATAACTACTATAATACTGCCCCCTATATACAAGAATATAACTACTATAATACTGCTCCTATATACAAGTATATAACTACTATAATACTGCCCCTATATACAAGAATATAACTACTATAATACTGCTCCTATATACAAGAATATAACTACTATAATACTGCCCCCTATGAGTGAAACTATTAACATGGACAGGTATTAGAAGGTTCCTTGTCTCCAAGTCGTTGCTGGATGACATATTTCAGAGTTTGTCTTTATTCTGTCAGGGGTCTCACACTATTATTTATTAATATTCCCGGGGCGCCAATATTCTGGCAATACACCTTGGTGAGCGGGCAGTTGGTTTTTCATGGTTCCCCTGTACACAGGTTGTGGGGATGTTTGGGATTGTGGACTGACATCATTCACGCTGCAAGTCTGTCATTTATGAGGGGGTAACCGCAGTTTTCTTCTCAGGGTTTTATTGGTCCCTCATGGAGTGTAAGGAAGTCTGGACTGTAAGTGTGGAGTAGTCTCTCCGCTGGATCCCATAAATCAGACTCTGTTTTTTGTTGGTGGAGTCCTCGCTACACAGAGTGAGAATTTCACGACAGGACTTGTAAAAATGTAGCAGCCAAAAAATAAAAAAAGATGAGGCCGGTTCTGTGCCAGCGCCGGCGGGCGGAGGCGAGACGACGACTGTGCGTGTTCCAGGGAGTAAATAAGAAGTAAAAAATAACACAACGTGAAGTTCAGGTATCATTACATCTGCGGCAGAGAGAGGGCGCAATTGTGACGGAAAATACGGAAACCTTGTATGCGCAATAGCGATGGTCACGCCACTGCTGCGGTGGCATAACGATGAATATTTGTGACAATCGGGAAGATTTTTTTTAATGCTGTATTCAAGTTTGACGGGAGATTATGAGACCGGACCGGCAGAAACTGCGCCAAATTAATCGCAATGGCGCACGCTGTATGATAAATGTTTTGCATTTTAAAATGCGATGCTCGATTTTGAAATTTTTTTTTCCTTCACGGGCAGCACACAGCTCCTCATATCTCAGCTTCCTGGAACGCTGGGAGTAATTCTTTGACTACCCACGTGTTATTCGCTTCATCTCCCATAATCCTGTTTGAATTGGAATTATCCAGTATACGTATAATGTTACAATTTAGTGCAAGTACCGGGGCGGGGCTGTGACAACCTCTCACACATGATATACAGGCTGGTTGTCAGTAGTAATAGATGAATAGCTGTTACTGTATATAAGATGTGTGGATCTCATGTCTGATCACAGTGTAATTATATTATATATCAGTGATGTCAGTAACGGGGCGGGGCTGTGACAACCTCTCACACATGGTATACAGGCTGGTTGTCAGTAGTAATAGATGAATAGCTGTTACTGTATATAAGATGTGTGGATCTCATGTCTGATCACAATGTAATTATATATCAGTGATGTCAGTAACAGGGGGCGGGGCTGTGACAACCTCTCACACATGATATACAGGCTGGTTGTCAGTAGTAATAGATGAATAGCTGTGACTGTATATAAGATGTGTGGATCTCATGTCTGATCACATGTAATTATATTATATATCAGTGATGTCCGTAACAGGGGGCGGGGCTGTGACAACCTCTCACACATGATATACAGGCTGGTTGTCAGTAGTAATAGATGAATAGCTGTTACTGTATATAAGATGTGTGGATCTCATGTCTGATCACATGTAATTATATTCTATATCAGTGATGTCAGTAACAGGGGGCGGGGCTGTGACAACCTCTCACACATGATATACAGGCTGGTTGTCAGTAGTAATAGATGAATAGCTGTTACTGTATATAAGATGTGTGGATCTCATGTCTGATCACAGTGTAATTATATTATATATCAGTGATGTCAGTAACAGGGGGCGGGGCTGTGACAACCTCTCACACATGATATACAGGCTGGTTGTCAGTAGTAATAGATGAATAGCTGTTACTGTATATAAGATGTGTGGATCTCATGTCTGATCACATGTAATTATATTATATATCAGTGATGTCAGTAACAGGGGTCGGGGCTGTGACAACCTCTCACACATGATATACAGGCTGGTTGTCAGTAGTAATAGATGAATAGCTGTTACTGTATATAAGATGTGTGGATCTCATGTCTGATCACATGTAATTATATTATATATCAGGATGTCAGTAACAGGGGGCGGGGCTGTGACAACCTCTCACACATGATATACAGGCTGGTTGTCAGTAGTAATAGATGAATAGCTGTGACTGTATATAAGATGTGTGGATCTCATGTCTGATCACAATGTAATTATATATCAGTGATGTCAGTAA
Organism: Rhinoderma darwinii; assembly: GCF_050947455.1. Classification (NCBI taxonomy): domain Eukaryota; kingdom Metazoa; phylum Chordata; class Amphibia; order Anura; family Rhinodermatidae; genus Rhinoderma; species Rhinoderma darwinii. Next base: position 137,068 of record NW_027464259.1, read on the forward strand.
CAGGGGGCGGGGCTGTGACAACCTCTCACACATGATATACAGGCTGGTTGTCAGTAGTAATAGATGAATAGCTGTGACTGTATATAAGATGTGTGGATCTCATGTCTGATCACATGTAATTATATTATATATCAGTGATGTCAGTAACAGGGGGTGGGGCTGTGACAACCTCTCACACATGATATACAGGCTGGTGGTCAGTAGTAATAGATGAATAGCTGTTACTGTATATAAGATGTGTGGATCTCATGTCTGATCACATGTAATTATATTATATATCAGTGATGTCAGTAACAGGGGGCGGGGCTGTGACAACCTCTCACACATGATATACAGGCTGGTTGTCAGTAGTAATAGATGAATAGCTGTTACTGTATATAAGATGTGTGGATCTCATGTCTGATCACATGTAATTATATTCTATATCAGTGATGTCAGTAACAGGGGGCGGGGCTGTGACAACCTCTCACACATGATATACAGGCTGGTTGTCAGTAGTAATAGATGAATAGCTGTTACTGTATATAAGATGTGTGGATCTCATGTCTGATCACAGTGTAATTATATTATATATCAGTGATGTCAGTAACAGGGGGCGGGGCTGTGACAACCTCTCACACATGATATACAGGCTGGTTGTCAGTAGTAATAGATGAATAGCTGTTACTGTATATAAGATGTGTGGATCTCATGTCTGATCACATGTAATTATATTATATATCAGTGATGTCAGTAACAGGGGTCGGGGCTGTGACAACCTCTCACACATGATATACAGGCTGGTTGTCAGTAGTAATAGATGAATAGCTGTTACTGTATATAAGATGTGTGGATCTCATGTCTGATCACATGTAATTATATTATATATCAGGATGTCAGTAACAGGGGGCGGGGCTGTGACAACCTCTCACACATGATATACAGGCTGGTTGTCAGTAGTAATAGATGAATAGCTGTGACTGTATATAAGATGTGTGGATCTCATGTCTGATCACAATGTAATTATATATCAGTGATGTCAGTAACAGGGGGCGGGGCTGTGACAACCTCTCACACATGATATACAGGCTGGTTGTCAGTAGTAATAGATGAATAGCTGTGACTGTATATAAGATGTGTGGATCTCATGTCTGATCACATGTAATTATATTATATATCAGTGATGTCAGTAACAGGGGGTGGGGCTGTGACAACCTCTCACACATGATATACAGGCTGGTGGTCAGTAGTAATAGATGAATAGCTGTTACTGTATATAAGATGTGTGGATCTCATGTCTGATCACATGTAATTATATTATATATCAGTGATGTCAGTAACAGGGGGCGGGGCTGTGACAACCTCTCACACATGATATACAGGCTGGTTGTCAGTAGTAATAGATGAATAGCTGTTACTGTATATAAGATGTGTGGATCTCATGTCTGATCACATGTAATTATATTCTATATCAGTGATGTCAGTAACAGGGGGCGGGGCTGTGACAACCTCTCACACATGATATACAGGCTGGTTGTCAGTAGTAATAGATGAATAGCTGTGACTGTATATAAGATGTGTGGATCTCATGTCTGATCACATGTAATTATATTATATATCAGTGATGTCAGTAACAGGGGGCGGAGCTGTGACAACCTCTCACACATGATATACAGGCTGGTTGTCAGTAGTAATAGATGAATAGCTGTTACTGTATATAAGATGTGTGGATCTCATGTCTGATCACAGTGTAATTATATTATATATCAGTGATGTCAGTAACAGGGGGCGGGGCTGTGACAACCTCTCACACACATGATATACAGGCTGGTGGTCAGTAGTAATAGATGAATAGCTGTGACTGTATATAAGATGTGTGGATCTCATGTCTGATCACAATGTAATTATATTATATATCAGTGATGTCAGTAACAGGGGGCGGGGCTGTGACAACCTCTCACACATGATATACAGGCTGGTTGTCAGTAGTTATAGATGAATAGCTGTTACTGTATATAAGATGTGTGGATCTCATGTCTGATCACAATGTAATTATATTATATATCAGTGATGTCAGTAACAGGGGGCGGGGCTGTGACAACCTCTCACACATGATATACAGGCTGGTTGTCAGTAACAGGGGGTGGGGCTGTGACAACCTCTCACACATGGTATACAGGCTGGTTGTCAGTAGTAATAGATGAATAGCTGTGACTGTATATAAGATGTGTGGATCTCATGTCTGATCACAATGTAATTATATTATATATCAGTGATGTCAGTAACAGGGGGCGGGGATGTGACAACCTCTCACACATGATATACGGGCTGGTTGTCAGTAACAGGGGGTGGGGCTGTGACAACCTTAAAGTCACTTATTCACCATCACCAAGCGGTGTATAGAATAATGTCAGATTAAGTGCGCCTCCATCTTTGAACATGATAACGTTGAGCAAGATTTATCTTGTACTGATTTTGTCTTATACTCCAGTCACATCCAAAGCTGCATTCCTAATTCTGTTGCTTTCCTGCTTGCTCTCAGGCTGCTAGATTTCTTATCTCCTGCTGTAGCAATTTCTGTGCAGCGCATGTTCTACTGTGGTGAATTATGGGAGATTACGGGGTTTAAGCCCTGCGCTATACACAGAAGTCTAAATTACTTCTTTTACAATGCAATACATGACTGTTCAGTGTGTTATAGTATCTGACCTAAGTTGTGAGAAGCCAAGGGGCAACCATTAGAATTGTAAATGCAGCTCTGGATATAACCAGAGGAGATGACGTGATGTAACATGAGATTGATACAGATTTTGTCTTGGGCAGACCCTAACGTGTCTCTCCTTCTTCTCCTTGACCAGGTCAGTGGAACATCTTCAGGCCTCAACCTCCTGACCTGAACATGACAGAGATCGCTGAGCTACAGACAGGGGCATTGTAGTGAGAACCCAAATCTCCATCAATGCCAAACAGCCCAAATAAAAAGAGACGCAAAAAAAAAAAACTTTCATGCCAAAAATATCACCCAACCTGATCTGCAAGGTGGTCGGACCTCGGGGAGAGGACTTCAGCTCCGGGAAATTCTGTATCTGTCCTGGATTAACCTGATGAGAGAGCAAATAAGTCAAGTCCGCTTCTCTGCGAGGAAGAGGATGGTTTTAGCGGAAACAACCTCCTGCCACCATTACCCCCACTCTGGGTCTGCCCCTTTTTGGGGGGTGAGGGAGGGGAACCATTGCTTCTATCGATTTCCTGCTGAGCTGGAACTTGGATAATTTTATGCTTTACCCCCTTTCTGTTCAATTACGGACTCTTGAGATTCAAAAATATCCTGGCCCCCGTGAAACACAAGCAACTACAAAAAATATGCGACTACTTCCGATACTACATGTCCAGCTTATAGAATCAACATTATCCGACTCAGATCCCTTTCAGAAAGAACTTACATCACTGATCCTCCACTAGAGAGGATTCTATTTGCTTTTTCTTAGCTCTGAGCTCACATCTCCCCAAAGTCCCTGCTGGTTCAGTGTCTGGTTCAATCTACTTATCTTGTTGAGTAACAGTCTAAATATGCCGTATGTATCTTGTATTGATCCCTAGTTACGTCTTGTCGTATCCTACGGCAGAGCTGCACAGAGGATTCTTCGTAGCTCTCATCTGCCTGTAGCTCCAGCTAGTTCAGTGTCTGTAGAGAAGAGATCATTGCTTGCTTTTTGGCTTTGTTGGGAGGTGTATCTTTATCTACTGTACAGTGCTGGATACAAACAGTACATCAACCACCATGCACCATGGCAGACCATGCTCTGTACGGACACTGAACCAGCAGGGACAGCAGTGAGACGTGAGCTCTGGATATATGAGATAATGTAATGCAAAATCAAAACGGATAAGTAAAGCAAATACATTGTATAAGGATTGTATCATGGTGGAGACGGGATGTACATGGTGGAGACGGGGCACCAGAGCAAAACGTAAAATGACACCCCCTTCCTGGCACTGATTTATCTGCCATATCTCCACATATTGGGGTAGGAGGTCTCCGCTCAGTTTACCCTAAGATATTTACAGTAAGGGTCACTGGTGTCGTTTGGACTACATGTAAGGTGGAATTATAATGGTTTTCTTTCTTAAACGTAATCACGAGAAGGGTCAAGGACATTGCCGAGGATGGATGTCAATTTGTTAAGCAGTACATAGACAGAGGCCAACATTTCCGATTTTTAAGAGGTTGACCTGACCCCTTCGTTCAACGCCATCTGATATTGGCATCTATCTTCGGCAGCACGCATATAGTCCTTGACCTTTCTGTCTTGGTTCTTGTGACTGTTACCAGCTGATCCGGTCCTAGAATCCCGGCTTAATGGCCACATGGTATTCGCCTGTTGATCGATGCCCGAAACAGTGTGGTGCTCATTCTACTTACCACCATATACACCATCTAATATTAGATGTCCTACTCCGTAGAGCAGCTGTGTGATTTGAAGTCAAGATGTAAAGTTTTTTAGATCTCCTAAAAAAAAAATTATTGCTTGAACTGGAGAGAAGCCTTTCATGCCTATTTGATACAAATAACTGGTATGTTGAAATGATACATAGAAGTCGCAACATTGTAACTGCTTAGCCATGTCCCATTGATGGTCAGAAATGGTGCAGTCTATAGAAAAACATTTGGCTCATGCTTCGGGTGCCGTATTTTCTGCCGTAGACAGCCCGATACATGAGTGTCCATGGAAGGATTTGGGAATTTCTCGTCTATGTTCCCATCATGCGTCCTTCCTGGATGTGCAGTATTGGTCGGTTGAGGATTCCCAGCACTAGGAGAGCGTCTATCGAGCTCAGATGTATATGTATCGTAAACATTATCTACTGTATTATACTCGTGGAGGGAGGTGAAGTCCTGAGGAAGTCCTGAGGTGGTGAAGTCCTGAGGGAGGGGTGGAGGTTCTTGCAGGCAAGTTTAGGAGAGGTCTACAGTGGACTGTCAGTCTTAGAAGATCTTACCTAGCTGACCTTGACAGAGCACATCTATTTATTTTGATATATATTTCTGTCCGGAAAAAAAAAAAAAGATCTAATTAAAATATTTTCGGAATTTTTTTTTTTTTTCTTGTTTATGAATTTTATGTTTGTCTATAAAATTTATAATAAAGTATTAATCTATTCTATGCGCAGTCTGCACTTTTCTTTTGACCATTTACAAGTATATCAGGGAGGAAAAGGTAGGGGAGGCAATGATTGTGTCTCTCCTGCAATAAGAAAATCCCTACTGAAAAAATAATCAATAAAAAATGTAATAAAAAAAAAAAAAAGCTCTAGAACTGGACCCCCTGGGCTCCCCTGGCCCCAGATCATGGTGTTCAAGCAATTATCCTCTCTGAAACCAAATGAATACTGTATGATCTGGACCACGATGGGTTGTCTTAGCACAGACATTGAGGGCATGTGATATGCCACCAATGTCCAATCGACAGGGCGGGGTGCAACCACTGTAACCCCCGACAATTCCAAGAACTAAATGGCAGCCATGCTACGACAGCGCTCGGCTCTTCCATGGGGGCCACTTGGTGGGCATCTTCTATTAAGGGCTGACCAGAACCACTGACATCTCGTTCTAAAATTAGCGGTGATTACAGTGGTCGGTGCTTTGTTTTTGTATCATTTTATTATGTTTTTTTTTAGCTTTTTCTGTGTACACCGGGGGGTGGTGATTATCTAATTATCATCGGAGGGCAGGATTACAATGGAAGGGCACACCTCTACTATAAAACTAAAGGCAAACCACACAAGATCACACCATGGACAATAGGTGATAGGTACAGCTCAATCTCCCTCCTCCCCCTCCTGGCACGTCACAGAGCATGCCCACTACACTTTACCGTAGAGGTCAATGATCATTTTCTGAATGAGTTTTTTTTTTTATTGTCCAGGTGCCATATACAGCTCAGACAAGATGGCCGCCCCGTAATAATGTACAGCGAAAAGGAATAAAATAAAATATACAATTAGAAAATAAAACCATGAGAAAGAAAAATAAAAGTATAGATTTTGTATTCGTGAAATCAAATAAAATATATGGTGATACATCCCCTTTAAAGAGGCTCTGTCACCAGATTTTGCAACCCCTATCTGCTATCGCAGCAGATCGGCGCTGCAATGTAGATTACGGTAACGTTTTTATTTTTAAAAAACGAGCATTTTTGGCCAAGTTATGGCCATTTTTGTATTTATGTAAATGAGGCTTGCAAAAGTACAAGTGGGCGTGTTTACAGTAAAAGTCCAAGTGGGCGTGTATTATGTGCGTACATCGGGGCGTTTTTACTACTTTTACTAGCTGGGCGTTCTGACGAGAAGTATCATCCACTTCTCTTCACAACGCCCAGCTTCTGACAGTGCAGATCTGTGACGTCACTCACAGGTCCTGCATCGTGTCGGCCACATCGGCACCAGAGGCTACAGTTGATTCTGCAGCAGCATCAGCGTTTGCAGGTAAGTAGCTACATTGACTTACCTGCAAACGCCGATGCTGCTGCAGAATCAACTGTAGCCTCTGGTGCCGATGTGTCCTCGCTCGTCCGACACGATGCAGGACCTGTGAGTGACGACACAGCGTGATCTCTGGAGAACACGCTGTGTCTGCACTGCCAGAAGCTGGGCGTTGTGAAGAGAAGTGGATGATACTTCTCATCAGAACGCCCAGCTAGTAAAAGTAGTAAACGCCCCGATGTACGCACATAATACACGCCCAGTTGGACTTTTACTTTTCAACACGCCCAGTTGTACTTTTGCAAGCCTCATTTGCATAAATACAAAAATGGTCATAACTTGGCCAAAAATGCTCATTTTTTAAAAATAAAAACGTTACTGTAATCTACATTGCAGCGCCGATCTGCTGAATAGCAGATAGGGGTTGCAAAATCTGGTGACAGAGCCTCTTTAAGGACAGTCTTTCCCCCTCAGGCTTCCATATGACCAGGGTTTCTCCAGAGTCTTTCCTTCTTCTCGGGTCTCGGTCTCTCGATGACGTCTTCTGTGATAGTATTCATGCATCTTCTTACTCTTTGACGGTCAACTCTTCCGGGCGGAATTGCCTTCTTCTAATGACCTAGGTCTTCTCCTAATATGTCCAGAATAAGGTAAAGCTTCAGTCTGGTCCTTGGTGCATTAATTGGAGGGTTCTACTTCATTTGGTCAAGGATCCTCTTGCTTGGTTTCTCTCCAGAGGGTTTTCAAAAGTTGTTGCTAACACCAAAGTTCAAAGATATCAATACTTTTCCTTATTGTCCGTCCTTCACATCTATAACTGGAGATGAGACCTATTCTGTCCAAGGGAACCTCTGGTGTTGAAAGTCCTATGACCCGTGGCTGCTACAAAACCAGGTCTTGATTCCTGTATTTCTGTTCTAGGTGGCAGCACTGCTCTCCGAGCCACCAGGCAGCTCCCTTATCCAGTGTCAAGTTTTACCCTGATAGGTACCGAGTTTCTTGTTCCAGAACTTTTGAGCTCCACCCTCTGACTTCCTTTACAGGTTTTCGTTCTTACATTTCCTATTTTCCAGTTTTTTGTATTTGCCTCTTGTTTTGCCGGAGTCACCAAACTGTTGGGACCTTCAGGATGGCTTCAACTGTTGAGCTCGGGATATCCTTCCAGACCTTGAGAAGGTTTTGAGAAGAGCGACCAGATATACTCCGATGGGAATCTGGACACCTGATATAAGATAATACTTCCCGACCTCTGAACGTGTCCACCAGTTGGGGCACAAAAGACCCCAACCTATCACCCAAAACCTGAAGAAGATTCTGGTCTTGGGGACGGCATTGCCTTTGGATGAGGTCCCATTTAAAGGAAGCACAAATCCTGGAAATCCTGACCAGGTGCCCTCAGCGAGTGGAGTAGAGATATCAGATTCCCACCTCAACAAGCCAGGGCCAGACATATACCTGGTCAGTAGCACAGGGGCCCAGAGGTGACCGGTAGGGGCCTGCTCAACAAGAGATTTTATAATAAGTCTCTTGTTTCTCTCCCCACAACCCCCCGACTCACACTCTCATAGATTATACAGACCCTGCGTCATCCCAGTCAGCCAATCACAGCACAGCTATGATTGTCCGAGCTGATTTTATAATAAGTCTCTTGTTTCTCTCCCCACAACCCCCCGACTCACACTCTCATAGATTATACAGACCCTGCGTCATCCCAGTCAGCCAATCACAGCACAGCTATGATTGTCCGAGCTGCTCTGTGATTGGCTGATAGCTAATGATGCAGCCCCCCATGAAGCCACAGATGGAGGAGCAAAAGGAAGGAGTCCCGCAACCTTCAGCACATGGCGTTAACCCTTTTACTGCCCTAGACCACAAGTGATGTCATAATTAACACCTTCATTGCCCTAGATCACGAGATGTCCTAATTAACCCCTTCACTGCCCTAGATCACTAGAGATATTATAATTAACCCCTTCACTGCCCTAGACCACCAGAGATGTTATAATTAACCTCTTCACTACCCTAGACCACCAGAGATGTTAATATTAACCCCTTCACTGCCCTAGACCACCAGAGATGTTAATATTAACCCGTTCACTGTCCTAGACCACCAGAGAGGTCATAATTAAGCCCTTTACTGCCTTAGACCACCATGGATGTTATCATTAACCCCTTTACTGCCGTCAATGACAAAAGATATTAACCCATTCACTACACTAGCTCACTAAGAATACTGTTGTTAACCCCTTCATTGTCCTAGTTAACTGGGAATATATCTATGAACCCCTTCACTGCCCTAAATAACAAGGAATGTTACATTAACCGCTTCACTACTGGGAGCAAAAAAAAACCTGACTGCCCGAGATCACTAATGATGTTACCATTATGCCCCTTGCTAACCTAGACCACCAGGGATCTGACCTATCACTGCAGGAGAAATGAAAGCAAAACTTCCAGTCAGTCCCACCAAAAAAATTACTATACATAGAAAATTTAGTAAATTTACCTGCTGCCCCGCTCTTGAATGATCCGCTCCGTCCGAGTTTCAGTCTTCACTATGGAGCGCTTCTTTGGAAGTCTGAGACAAGGCCCCATCTCCTCTGATGGACGAGCGCTGCTAGACAGCAAAATATCTGTGTATGTATGTATGTATGTATGTATGTATGTATGTATGTGTGCATGTATGTGTGCATGTATGTATGTATGTATGTATGTGTGCATGTATGTATGTATGTATGTGTGCATGTATGTATGTATGTATGTGTGCATGTATGTATGTATGTATGTATGTGTGCATGTATGTATGTATGTGTGCATGTATGTATGTATGTATGTATGTATGTATGTGTGCATGTATGTATGTGTGTATGTATGTATCTATTTATGTATATATGTATGTATCTCTGTATGTATATATATCTATGTATGTGTGTATGTATGTATATATGTATGTATCAGTGGCGTAACTACTGCTACGGGGCCCGCGGCATGAAGGGGCCCATGTCGCCCGCCGGCACGGGCCCCCATCATGGCTGGAGGCTCCGGTAGCTGCCGCTATGGCTGCTACAGCGGGACGCCACTGAACACTACGGCAGAGCAGGGAGGTATCTCCCCGCTCTGCCATTAAACAAAAGACATGTATCCCCTCTCCACAGGACATGTATCCCCCCCCTCTCCACAGGATATCCACAGGACATGTATCCCCTCTCCACAGGACATGTATCCCCCTCTCCACAGGACATGTATCTCCTCTCCACAGGATCTCCACAGGACAGGGGATACATGTGTGATCGCTGGCATTGATAGGGAGAACGGAGGACTGAAAGTCCCCTGAAGTTCTCCATCACAAACCTCTGACTTCCGGGGTCTGTGTCGGCTTCTCCGTAGAAATGAATGGAGCGCCGGTCGTGCTTGTGCGCATGCGTGACCAGCGCTCCTTTCATTTTTATTGAGCTGCGCAGACGCCGGAAGTCAGAGGTTAGTCATGGAGAACTTCAGGGAACTTTCAGTCCCCCGTTCTCCCTATCGCTGCCAGCGATCACACATGTATCCCCTGTCCTGTGGAGATCCTGTGGAGAGGGGATACATGCCTTTTGTAGGACACACTGTAGGTCAGATTTTTTTGGGGGGTTGGGGCAGCATGGCGTTACCTATGGGGGGGGGCTGTATGGCGTTACCTACAGGGGGGGCTGTATGGCGTTACCTACAGGGGGGTCTGTATGGCGTTACCTACAGGGGGGCTGTATAGCGTTACCTACTGGGGGACTGTATAGCGTTACCTACAGGGGGGTCTGTATAGCGTTACCTACAGGGGGGCTGTATAGCGTTACCTACTGGGGGGCTGTATAGCGTTACCTACAGGGGGGGCTGTATAGCGTTACCTACAGGGGGGGCTGTATAGCGTTACCTACAGGGGGGCTGTATAGCGTTACCTACAGGGGGGCTGTATAGCGTTACCTACAGGGGGGGCTGTATGGCGTTCTCTACAGAGGGGGCTGTATGGCGCTATTTACAGAGGGGGCTGTATGGAGTTCTCTACAGGGGGGCTGTATGGCGTTACCTACAGGGGGGCTGTATGGCGTTATCTACAGGGGAGGGCTGTAAAAAAGGCACTATCTACAAGGGGGGGTTGTGTGACACCCAGGGGAGGGGGGGCCCCAGTCAAAAGTTTGCTATGGGGTCCAGTCTTTCCTAGTTACACCCCTGGTATGTATCTATGTATGTATGTATGTATGTCTGTATGTATATATGTATGTATGTATGTATGTATGTATGTATCTATGTATGTATCTATGTATGTATCTATGTATGTATGTCTGTATGTATATATGTATGTATGTATCTATGTATGTATGTCTGTATGTATATATGTATGTATGTATCTATGTATGTATCTATCTATGTATGTATGTCTGTATGTATGTATGTATCTATGTATGTATCTATGTTGCTCTTAATATATGTCCGGTCAGGGGAGGATTTTTACTTTTTAATGGGGTTTTCTTAATGGAGTTTTTTGGTTCTGTGTCAATAACCAGCAACTTTCTAACATACTTTGTGTTTCAACTTTTCAGACCTAATACTTCTCACAGCTGAGGGTTTGTTACAATTGTATCCAGTCTAGACAATCCTCTGGGAGCTAAACACATTAGCAGAACACATCTTTATCTTGTTCTAAAATTTTGTTACAATGTATCAGTGCAGGTAAAATGTATCAGTCCGGAGTCCAGGCTGTTTAGCTCACAGAGGATTGTCTAGACTGGATACAATTGTAACAAACCCTACTGTGAGAAGTATTAGGTCTGTACTTCTTTTTACCCTTTGTATGTATAAGATAGCATCCATTCACTGACAGCAACGTGAAGTACCCTCTAAGAATATATTGTAAATGACAGAGGTGCACAAGGGGAGCAACACGAGGAAATGTAATCCCCTTTCACTCCCCCCTTAGGACTTCAGACTGATACATTTCACCTGCACTGAAACATTGTAACAAATTATCAGGACAGGAGAGAGATTTGTGCAGCAGAGTATTGTCTAAACTGGATACAATTGTATCAAACTGTCAACCGTGACCAGTATTAGGCTATAGATTTAAGCAACTGTCCTTATTCACTGACAGCAAGCAGAAATCTTGGAAACGATGAGGAATTAAAACACAAAGCATATGAGAAAGTGGCAGAACGTTTTTATTATACAGTGATTAAACTTTATAATGGACACCGGCCCTTTAAAACATCATGATAAGCTATATACAGGGGACCCTTTACTGACGTTGGACATGATTTACTGACACAATACAGTTTGCTCAATACAAAACCTTCTTTAAGTAATCCAGCCCGTCCTGAAAACACGTTCTTCTAGACTAATCATCCTGTTGATTTTAGGAGAAGCCGTATACCAGCCAGTCCTAATAAATTCCTTTTACGTGAAAACAGATGCCGGCAGCCCACACCAGTAGCCAACCTCATGCCGTTAACTCTGGAGACCTCGCTCAGCTCGAGGCCACGTGTGAGACACCGCCACATTTATACGTTTATTTTACCTGCGCGCAGCACAAGCCCCTGGTGCCAATGAAACCCAAACCGTGTCATCTATAACGTCTCCGCATAGTCGCCCTGATCGCCGGCGTGCAACCAGCAAAGATTATTCCTCAGCCCATGAAATATATTTATATATAGTGACAACGACATAAAGAAAAGACCGTCAGCCGCCTCTTCCGTGTAAAAGTGATAAAAAGTATTCACACCCCCTGCCTGGGACTTTTATAAAAATAACATCATGCGTAAGTATTCACCCCCTACACACCTAGCGGTGCCCATACACCTAGCGGTAGTGTCCTGGGCAGCCCAAAAAACACCACGTGTCTCACCTGTACAAGCCGTACCTGTAAACCGCACGAGACGCCGCGCTGCCGCCAGGTGCACGGACGCCCAAAAATAGTCAAAAATCTAGATCACGAATGTGATTGAGTGATTTATACTGTAGTAGAAATTCACCTGTATCTGGAAGGTCCAAGGACCATAAAGGTAAGGCCACGCGGAGCGGCACCATGTGCAACGCGACGATTGAATGCCCTCTTAATGGCCGTGCATTAATGCAGGTAAAACGTTCCTTTATCTGAAAAATCGGCGCGGTTATTGGACGCGTCTTGACCGTGTCAGGGCCGCTCCATGTGGCCTTACCCTAAAGATAACTGCGGTGTACGCAGAAAGGGTGCGGGGTATAACAAAGATTAAATTCGGCCCGCATTATGGTGGCATGTTTTTTCCATCCGGGACAGAAGGGCTCTGTGTTTTTTTGCCCCTTTTTATGACCCTTGGGCTAAGTCCCCTTGTTTGCTAGCGTTCCCCCATCTAACAGAAAAAGGGGATAGGACCAACCACGACTTTAACCATAGGGCGCTGCACCAGCACTGGGCCCCCCGGCGGCACCGCTTAAATATAAATGCACATCCAAAGGGCACAGATGCAGGTGAAAAGTTTAGTAATTTGAACGCAAAAATGTTAAGTGTGAACAATCCCTTAGGGAGCGGCAGCTGCGGGTCGTAGAGTTTGTCGTTTAACCCTTTCGCTGTCTGTAATTTGGGGACTGTATTTGTTCGGTGGTTTTGCTTTCCCACATTCCTTCAGCCGGAACGTTCTTATTTTTTTACGTTCAGGTCGCTGTTTAATGTCTTGATTTTTGCGAGACAAGCGGAAGAATTTTTTAGCGACATTTTGATATAGACATAACAGTTACCGTCTCATTTATTGTAACCTTCATGATGGGGAAACGTAGAAAAAAATTGCAATTACAAATTTTTTTTTAAGTCATTTACAGGTCGCCGCAAAGAAGGTGTTGACTTCATTCTCTGTTACTGTTATGGGGATACCAAATCTGTCTGTTATATCGTTTTCTGCTAATTATTTGTCTATTATTAATAAAATGCGTAAATTGTAAAGTTTTGCGTCATTATTTTTTTAGAACAATTGACTGGATAATAATAATACGAGCAGTGACGTAACTATAGGGGTCGCAGTGGTCGCAAATGTGACCGGGCCACGAAGCCAGGGGGCCAGTGGCCCTCCGCACCACCTCTATAAAAAGTTACTATAGTAACTAAACTACACAGGTCCCCTATTACTATTGTAACTGACAGTATACTCACCCTACTTGTTCCAGAGCGCAGCGGAGGTCCTGACGTCTCTTCGGAGGTCCTGACGTCACGACCATGGATGGTGTCCTGCACTGCGGGCGGAGCCAAAGAGGAGGGTAAGTATAATATTACTGTCTGCTGAGGCGCGGGTTGTCCAGTCCCTGAAAATTGATGGCCGATCCTCAGGATAGGTCATCAATAGCTGATAGGTCGGGGTCCAACTGCCGGGACCCCCGGCAATCAGCTGTTTTGAAGGGGGTGCAGCGCTGCTTCCCCTTAACTCTGGTCACTTGCTCACACTGTGAATCGCGCCGTCGACCATGAGAAGTTTGGGGTGGGCCCTAGAAGAACTATTGCACCGGGGCCCATCAGCCTTTGGCTACGCCCCTGAATACGAGGGTTTTTAGATGAAATCCTCTCATAGATACCAGTGCAGCCTGTGCAGTAACGTTTCTGCCTCCTGTACACAAGGTGCTGATTTTGAGACCAGGCAGAGGCGTGTTTAAAGGGGAAGCTAAATAATAAATAAATATAGAGAGGCTTCATCAATGAGTCCGGCGGGACCCTTACCCCAAAATCAGTGTAGCATCGGGCCGACGTGGGAACACATAGGTGTAATGTGAAGTTTCTCCTGTGTGGGAAAGACTACAGATGTAAAGGGAGTCAGCAGTGGGCTCTCCCGTCTTCAGTGGGCATTTGCCTGCCCTTACCCGGTACCGATAGTCCTGATTGGAGTTTTAACGTTACATTGTTTTAGGTCATGGGCTGGAAATAGATAAGGGACAGCCCCCTGGGAGTTACCACCTGACTAATGAACAAATGAGAGCAACATGGAGGTGCATTAGAGCTGATCTGTAGAAACCCTAGAGCCTAGAAACAGGTATCATACCGGGGGGCTGAACACTCCGCCACTAGACCACCAGGGACTGGACGCCGAATAAATACAAACAATATAATGCTTCCATTCACTGAAAGCAAGCAGAACATTTAGCTATGCTATATCTATAAAACAGGTGTCTCATACATGATATATTCTCAGCTGATTTTATCCATTTGGATGATCACGGTGGTTTTTGGAATGTGACAGAGTTTATTCTGCGCCCGTTATACCTCATGCCAGGCCGCGATGGGATGTCAGCAGGGTCCTACTCGACACAAGTGCATTGGCATCTGCGCCTTGGCATCCACACAAACTCTGGTGACATCAGCTTCAGAAATGTGATATCGTTGGCATCGCTCCTGCAGCCAACATTCAATGCATCATACAAAGTCAAATATAGTCCTCCATGCTATAAATATCAATGTTCTGTCATTACGGAGCAGCAGTCCTCAGACCCTGCACTGAGCTGACGGGACAAGTCCTAGCCGTGTGGGTCACTCAAGGGGACATTAAAGCATTGAATATCAGGGAAGACGCTGTAGACATCTTCATGTGAAGACATTAAAAGGTCAATTTATGGGATCCAGTTGCGAAAGTCCTATCCAAATGGGCTACTAGGTCATATAGACATCATAGAGGGAGGTCCCACAATTGGCACCTCCTTCTATGAGCCAAATCGGGGAGCCGCTCACAAACTGGTTCCCACTTTGGTAGGCTCGCATGAAATACTACATTTCTGTAGGGGAAATGTATAGTCAGCAGCGACTTCCCCCCACGGGATCGCTGTTCGCTGAAGGCGTGAGAAGCCGAGCCTGTGATGATCACCTGATCGCCGCCGTGGCTTTAATCTGAAAAAGGGTTGTCTTTGTAAGAGAATCCTTTTAAGCTGGCCACACATACAGTCTAAGGCTTCATTCACATCTGCGTCAGGGCTCCGTTCATGGGTTCCGTTTGAGCTTTCCATCAGGGGAATCCAAACTAAAACAAATGGAAACCATAGGATTCCGTTTGTATCACCATTAATCAATGGTGACGGATCCGGTGCAATTGGTTTACGTTTGTCACCGTTGTGTACGGGTTCCGTCGTTTTAATGGAATGAATAGCGCAGTCGACTTTATTTTGTAATATATCTTGTTAAAGAAAAATACTTCTTTCTCCACTAATCAGACTCCTCTTCCCATATATGTGGTTATTGTCCTGTCTGTAGCTGCTCAGAATCTCTGCACTCACTGAAACACCACAATGATTATGAGGCATGAAACTTAACAGAGGAGGAGGAGGAAGAAGAGGATTATAAAAGAAGAGAAAGAAGAGGAGAAGGAGGAAGTAGAGGAGTAAAAAAAAACAGAAAGCAGAGGAGGAAGAAGAAGAGGAAAAGGAGAAATAGGAAGAAGAGGAGGAAGAAGGGGAAAAGGAGGAGGAGGAGGAGGAAGAAGAGGAGGAGAAAAAAGGAGAAAGAAGAGGGAGAGGAGGAGGAAAAAAAAGGAAGAGGAGAAGGAAGAAGAGGAAGCGG
Organism: Rhinoderma darwinii; assembly: GCF_050947455.1. Taxonomy (NCBI): domain Eukaryota; kingdom Metazoa; phylum Chordata; class Amphibia; order Anura; family Rhinodermatidae; genus Rhinoderma; species Rhinoderma darwinii. The sequence continues at coordinate 153,062 of NW_027464259.1, forward strand.
AGTAGGAAGAATAGAAAGAGGATTAGGAAGAGGAGGAGGAAGAAGAGGAAAAGGAGAAGGAGGAAGAAGAGGAGGAAAAGGAGGTGGAGAAAGAAAAGGAAAAGGGAGAGGAAGAAGAGGAGGAGGAAGAAGAGGAAAAAGAGGAGAAAGAGGAGGAAGAAGAGGTAGAGGAGGAGGAAGAAGAGGAGGAGGGAGAAGATGAAAAGGAGTAGGAGGAAGAAGGAGGAAGAAGAGGATGAAGAAAAGGAAGAGGAGGAGGAAGAAGAGGAGGAAAAAAAGGAGAAAGAAGAGGTAGAGGAGGAGGAAGAAAAGGAAGAGAAGGAAGAAGAGGAAGCGGAGGAGGAAGAATAGAACGAGGAGTAGGAAGAAGAGGAAGAGGAGGAGGAAGAAGAGGAAAAGGAGGTGGAAGAAGAGGAAGAGGAGAAGGAGGAAGAAGAGGAAGAGGAGGAAGAAAACGGGAAGAAAAAGGAGGCGGATAATATATGGGTTAATTTATAGGATAATATATGGGTTACTATATAGGATAATATATGAGTTCATTTATAGGATAATATATTGGTTAATTTATAGGATAATATATGGGTTAATATATAGGATAATATATGGGTTAATATATAGGATAATATATGGGTTAATATATAGGATAATATATGGGTTAATATATAGGATAATATATGGGTTAATATATAGGATAATATATGGGTTAATATAAGGGAATATATATGGGTTAATTTATAGGATAATATATGGGTTAATATATAGGATAATATATGGGTTAATATATAGGATAATATATGGGTTAATATAAGGGAATATATATTGGTTAATTTATAGGATAATATATGGGTTAATATATAGGATAATATATGGGTTAATATATAGGATAATATATGGGTTAATATATAGGATAATATATGGGTTAATATAAGGGAATATATATGGGTTAATTTATAGGATAATATATGGGTTAATATATAGGATAATATATGGGTAGTGACTAAACACCAGAATATTTACATATCAATACAAGCTATTAAATACACAGCAAGAAAAAGTCAATTAGCGTAATCAATCAGATACCTCGCCAACAAACCCAAAAGTAAGGCCAAAGTGTACTACTGACCCATACTGCGGAAGTACCAATGCACCACCAAAGACCACCACCTCTGTACCCCGATGCGCGTTTCGTAGTCAGCAATCTCAAGGGGTTCTGTGTGGTATACTGTACCACGTTATTTACTAAGAGGGACATCAGTTCTTAGACAAGGACATCAGAAAATGCGCCAAATTGATCAAAGTGGTGCACGCTGTATGATAAATTTGGCCTATCTACTGGAGCTTGACACACCAGACACTTTTCTCTTCCCTATACCACCTATTCGTTGGCTTAGTTTCCCCAGTTTATCGTGACAAAATTTGGGTGCCTTTTTGGAGCACGGTGTTGCAATTTAAGCCACGTCACTTTGAAGACAACACCCCTATCCTGCTAAGCCACACCCCCTTGTCGAGCATGTCAAGTGACTAAAACAATTAATAAATGTGGCGCGTGGCAGGTACACCTTAATTCTGACGCATTTTGAATAGTAAATTTAACCCATTGTGGTCAGGAACACCGATATTACACCAGTACACGCACATGACGGCTTATGTGGATGAGCAGCGTAACGACTGTCAGGGGGAGGTGGTAGATGCCAACAGATACACAATATGGCTGCCATGATTGGCTAAGAGCCTGATATCTCTGACCACTAGGTAGACGGAGTAATGCACTATGTATGAGCTGCCGAGATAAGTGGGGGAAGGGAAGTGACAACTGCTCTGAGCACATTTCTTCCCTCAGCTTGGCACCTTCTTGGTCATACATTATACAACACCATTGAAATAAATGGCTCCACCAAGGAAGATCTGTATCTCAAATTCACAATTACGTCAATTGCAATTGGGGATTGAGTGCGTGGCCTTCATTCTGGGGACTGGTTGGGTCCCAACTCTCTGTTGGAGTATATTGCTCAGCCACTACTCCGATAATTAGATATGTTCCTATGGTAAGCGATTGTTCATCATGGTGCTGACAAAAAATTCTTACGTAGTCTAGGCCTCAAACAAGAAACCTTCGAGAAATGTGAGATCCAGAATACTGGAACCGTCCCACTTCCATTTATTGACGGAGGTCAACAAAAATATTTTGAGAAACCGAAACCCGTCATAAACTGGAGCACGCACGTCGAGCGGTCGTTGTTGATTTTTATTGAGACCACCAACTAGTTTCTCATGATGGGTTCCACATGTTGTCGTTTTCTTCTCCACATGAGACCTCTCCAGACACTGTGATCTCCTTCTCTCTCCTTCTCTCTATACATCATTGGAGCTCGTCATAGCACTCAACCATAAATAGCTGTGGCCAATTTTCCTAGACGTGAAGCCTTCTTCTCAGTAATGATGGTGGGTGTGCGTGGTTTATGGCTGTTGTGTCTTGGAATAAGGTTGTTAAAGGCACTCCATAAATTGCATAATTAATAACTGTCTTTGGCCGCAAACGTCCAGTCACCGTCGGAGTTTCTTCAGTTGTCTTTGGGGGTAAACATGAATCATCCAGGTAGCTCGTTAAAAGGCTTTTGCTTGCCATTCAGTACCCTCCTTGGCTCTCAGCCCCCTTGGAGTTTCTCAAGGCTGTGAGAAGACGTGATTTCAGAAGCTGCGGTGCTGACAGCCGTTCTTTGATGGAGAAAACTTGTAAACGGGAATGCAAGACATGCGGCTTCAACAGAAGCAAAAGTCTGCGAGCCATGCCAAGCTCCTCGTCACACCTGCTGAGAATTAAAAAGCAACCTCTATGCCAAGTGCCACCACTGGGCTCTCCCCCTTCTTCTTCTTCTCCCGTCTCTCGCCATCCTGACTTCATTTTGGGCACCGTCATTCATCCATTTCCCATAGAGAATGGAGATGAGGACATCAAGTTGTCCAGTTGTCACTTGGACATGGAGCCAGACACCCCCCGTATGGGATGTTCCAAGCTTGGAGACATATTAATGGGCAACTGTTATGACAGGATGCCACTAAGCCTCTTCTTAAACACATAAATTACCAAAAATGTCCCATAAAACTCTGACAGGACACTCAGAAAGTATCGTCTCCTGGTGACTGTCTCAGTAAAGCGTTGACATTTCTTGGTCTCCCTCTGAGATGCTGAAGTGCCCAGAATGTGTCTGGTAGACAGAGGGCTCTGCTACACCTTTGGTGTAAGGGACGGAGCAATTGCCAATCTGAAAAACAGCCAGGTAGTAGATCATGGGCATTTCAATAAAATAAAGAACATCTTATATTTGGTATTTGTCGGGACAAGGGGCTTCATTCTAAACCAACACAAAGTCCATACTCGTAGGTGTCACTTATTAGAAGACTTATTTACTCACATCCCTGTTGTACGTGTTATTTCTCCCTGTAACATGAAGCTCCTGTTGCAAAGTCTGTATGAGGGCAATCCAACTCTCAGGTGTAATTTGTGGACTCTCTGTCTTCGTTTGGGGCAGACAGGCATTGGACCCCCTCGAGGCCTGAAGGCAACTACACCCCCTAAAGCAACACCATTAACTGTTATTTGCAGTGGCGGATTAAGTAGACCATAGGTCCTGAGCTGCTCCTTAATCTCGGGCAACCCTAAACTGCCACCCTGCCACACCGTTTCTATAGTCAAGCCCACCTTTCTGTGTGAGCATTAACAAATGGGTGTTAAGATTCCCCTTGTCAAAGGGCTAGGTCCCTACATACTGACAGTCTGCAACAATCTCACACAGTATCATACTGTGTAGGGACACATCCTCCTGACAATGGGAATGGTAACACAAATGTGTCTATTAGTCCTGGATTACACAACACCTCCTGATAGTGCCCCCTGTAGTAAGTGCCACATACCCCTGTAGAAAGTACCGCACTGCTCCCTGTAAATAGTGCCACACGATGCCTATACAGATAGTGCCACCAACAGTGCCCATGAAGGTAGTGCCACAGTGTCCATGTAGATAGTGCCACACCCCCCTGTAGATAGCGCCATATTAACCCCTGTAAATAGCACCACACCTCCACTGTAGATAGCGCCACCCCCCGTAGATATTACCACACACATCCACTTCAGATAGTTCCACATGTCCCCTGTAGATAGTGCACACACACACCTATAGATAGCGTTACCCCCATAGCAAACGCCACACACATCCCCTGCAGATAGTGCCACAGTCCTCCTGAATACAGCGCCACACACACACACCCCGTAGATAATCCCACTCCCACACACACACCAGTAGATGGTGCCACACACACCTGTAGATAGTGCCACACATCCTCCTTGAAGATAGATAGTCATACACACCCCCACGTAAATAGTGCCCCACAGCCCCCTGTAGATAGTGCCAAATACACCGCCTGCAGATATTACCACACACACTGCCCCCTGTAGATAGTGCCAAATACACCGCCTGCAGATATTACCACACACACTGCCCCCTGTAGATAGTGCCAAATACACCGCCTGCAGATATTACCACACACACTGCCCCCTGTAGATATTACCACACACACTGCTCCCTGTAGATATTACCACACACACTGCCTCCTGTATATATTACCACACACACTGCTCCCTGTAGATATTACCACACACTGCTCCCTGTAGATATTACCACACACACTGCTCCCTGTAGATATTACCACACACACTGCCCCCTGTAGATATTACCACACACACTGCTCCCTGTAGATATTACCACACACACTGCTCCCTGTATATATTACCACACACGCTGCTCCCTGTAGATATTACCACACACACTGCTCCCTGTAGATATTACCACACACACTGCTCCCTGTAGATATTACCACACACACTGCCCCCTGTAGATATTACCACACGCTGCTCCCTGTAGATATTACCACACACACTGCCCCCTGTAGATATTACCACACACACTGCCTCCTGTAGATATTACCACACACTGCTCTCTGTAGATATTACCACACACTGCTCCCTGTAGATATTACCACACACACTGCTCCCTGTAGATATTACCACATACACTGCCCCCTGTAGATATTACCACACACACTGCTCCCTGTAGATATTACCACACACTGCTCCCTGTAGATATTACCACACACACTGCCCCCTGTATATATTACCACACACACTGCTCCCTGTAGATATTACCACACACACTGCTCCCTGTAGATATTACCACACACTGCTCCCTGTAGATATTACCACACACACTGCCCCCTGTAGATATTACCACACACACTGCTCCCTGTAGATATTACCACACACACTGCCCACTGTAGATATTACCACACACACTGCTCCCTGTAGATATTACCACACGCTGCTCCCTGTATATATTACCACACACACTGCTCCCTGTAGATATTACCACACACACTGCTCCCTGTAGATATTACCACACACTGCTCCCTGTAGATATTACCACACACACTGCCCCCTGTATATATTACCACACACTGCTCCCTGTAGATATTACCACACACACTGCTCCCTGTAGATATTACCACACACTGCTCCCTGTAGATATTACCACACACACTGCCCCCTGTAGATATTACCACACACACTGCTCCCTGTAGATATTACCACACACACTGCTCCCTGTAGATATTACCACACACTGCTCCCTGTATATATTACCACACACACTGCTCCCTGTAGATATTACCACACACTGCTCCCTGTATATATTACCACACACACTGCTCCCTGTAGATATTACCACACACACTGCTCCCTGTAGATATTACCACACACTGCTCCCTGTAGATATTACCACACACACTGCTCCCTGTAGATATTACCACACACACTGCTCCCTGTAGATATTACCACACACACTGCTCCCTGTAGATATTACCACACACACTGCTCCCTGTAGATATTACCACACACACTGCTCCCTGTAGATATTACCACACGCTGCTCCCTGTATATATTACCACACGCTGCTCCCTGTATATATTACCACACACACTGCTCCCTGTAGATATAACCACACGCTGCTCCCTGTATATATTACCACACACACTGCCCCCTGTAGATATTACCACACACACTGCTCCCTGTATATATTACCACACACACTGCTCCCTGTAGATATTACCACACACGCTGCTCCCTGTAGATATTACCACATACACTGCCCCCTGTAGATATTACCACACACTGCTCCCTGTAGATATTACCACACACACTGCTCCCTGTAGATATTACCACACACACTGCTCCCTGTAGATATTACCACACACACTGCCCCCTGTAGATATTACCACACGCTGCTCCCTGTATATATTACCACACACACTGCTCCCTGTAGATATTACCACACACACTGCTCCCTGTAGATATTACCACACACACTGCTCCCTGTAGATATTACCACACACACTGCTCCCTGCAGATATTACCACACACACTGCTCCCTGTATATATTACCACACACACTGCTCCCTGTAGATATTACCACACACACTGCTCCCTGTAGATATTACCACACACACTGCTCCCTGTAGATATTACCACACACACTGCTCCCTGTAGATATTACCACACACACTGCTCCCTGCAGATATTACCACACACACTGCTCCCTGTATATATTACCACACACACTGCTCCCTGTAGATATTACCAGACACACTGCCCCCTGTAGATATTACCACACACACTGCTCCCTGTAGATATTACCACACACACTGCCCCCTGTAGATATTACCACACACACTGCTCCCTGTAGATATTACCACACACACTGCCCCCTGTAGATATTACCACACACACTGCCCCCTGTAGATATTACCACACACTGCTCCCTGTAGATATTACTACACACTGCTCCCTGTAGATATTACCACACACACACTGCTCCCTGTAGATATTACCACATACACTGCCCCCTGTAGATATTACCACACACACTGCTCCCTGTAGATATTACCACACACACTGCTCCCTGTAGATATTACCACACACTGCACCCTGTAGATATTACCACACACACTGCCCCCTGTAGATATTACCACACACACTGCTCCCTGTAGATATTACCACACACACTGCCCCCTGTAGATATTACCACACACACACTGCTCCCTGTAGATATTACCACACACACTGCCCCCTGTAGATATTACCACACACACTGCCCCCTGTAGATATTACCACACACTGCTCCCTGTAGATATTACCACAGACACTGCTCCCTGTAGATATTACCACACACACTGCCCCCTGTAGATATTACCACACACACTGCTCCCTGTAGATATTACCACACACACTGCCCCCTGTAGATATTACCACACACACTGCCCCCTGTAGATATTACCACACGCTGCTCCCTGTAGATATTACCACACACACTGCTCCCTGTAGATATTACCACACACACTGCCCCCTGTAGATATTACCACACACACTGCCCCCTGTAGATATTACCACACACTGCTCCCTGTAGATATTACCACACACTGCTCCCTGTAGATATTACCACACACACTGCTCCCTGTAGATATTACCACATACACTGCCCCCTGTAGATATTACCACACACACTGCTCCCTGTAGATATTACCACACACACTGCTCCCTGTAGATATTACCACACACACTGCCCCCTGTAGATATTACCACACACACTGTTCCCTGTAGATATTACCACACACACTGCCCCCTGTAGATATTACCACACACACTGCTCCCTGTAGATATTACCACACACACTGCTCCCTGTAGATATTACCACACACACTGCTCCCTGTAGATATTACCACACACGCTGCTCCCTGTAGATATTACCACACACACTGCTCCCTGTAGATATTACCACACACACTGCTCCCTGTAGATATTACCACACACGCTTCTCCCTGTAGATATTACCACACACACTGCCCCCTGTAGATATTACCACACACACTGCTCCCTGTAGATATTACCACACACACTGCTCCCTGTATATATTACCACACACACTGCTCCCTGTAGATAATACCACACTCACTGCCCCCTGTATATATTACCACACACAGCCCCCTGTAGATATTACCACACACACTGCTCCCTGTAGATATTACCACACACTGCTCCCTGTATATATTACCACACACACTGCCCCCTGTAGATATTACCACACACACACTGCTCCCTGTATATATTACCACACACTGCTCCCTGTAGATATTACCACACACACTGCTCCCTGTATATATTACCACACACGCTGCTCCCTGTAGATATTACTACACACGCTGCCCCCTGTATATATTAACACACACACTGCTCCCCTGTAGATGTTACCACACACACTGCTCCCTGTAGATATTACCACACACACACTGGTCCCCTGTAGATATTACCACACACACTGCTCCCCTGTAGATATTACCACACACGCTGCTCCCTGTAAATATTACCACACACACTGCTCCCTGTAGATATTACCACACACACTGCTCCCTGTATATATTACCACACACGCTGCTCCCTGTAGATATTACCACACACACTGCTCCCTGTATATATTAACACACACACTGCCCCCTGTAGATAATACCACACACGCTGCTCCCTGTAGATATTACCACACACACTGCTCCCTGTAGATATTACCACACACACTGCTCCCTGTAGATATTACCACACACACTGCTCCCTGTAGATATTACCACACACACTGCTCCTTGTAGATATTACCACACACTGCTCCCCTGTAGATATTACCACACACACTGCTCCCTGTAGATATTACCACACACACTGCTCCCTGTAGATATTACCACACGCTGCTCCCTGTAGATATTACCACACACGCTGCTCCCTGTATATATTACCACACACACTGCTCCCTGTATATATTACCACACACACTGCTCCCTGTGTATATTACCACACACTGCTCCCCTGTAGATATTACCACACACACTGCTCCCTGTAGATATTACCACACGCTGCTCCCTGTATATATTACCACACACACTGCTCCCTGTAGATATTACCACACACACTGCTCCCTGTATATAATACCACACACTGCTCCCTGTAAATATTACCACACACGCTGCTCCCTGTAGATATTACCACACTCACTGCTCCCTGTAGATATTACCACACACACTGCTCCCTGTATATATTACCACACACACTGCTCCCTGTATATATTACCACACACTGCTCCCTGTATATATTACCACACACTGCTCCCTGTAGATATTACCACACACGCTGCTCCCTGTAGATAATACCACAGACACTGCTCCCTGTAGATATTACCACACACACTGCTCCCTGTAGATATTACCACACACACTGCTCCCTGTAGATATTACCACACACGCTGCTCCCTGTAGATATTACCACACACACTGCTCCCTGTATATATTACCACACACACTGCCCCCTGTAGATATTACCACACACACTGCTCCCTGTATATATTACCACACACACTGCCCCCTGTAGATATTACCACACACACTGCCCCCTGTAGATATTACCACACACACTGCTCCCTGTAGATATTACCACACACACTGCTCCCTGTAGATATTACCACACACTGCTCCCTGTAGATATTACCACACACACTGCCCCCGGTAGATATTACCACACGCTGCTCCCTGTAGATATTACCACACACTGCTCCCTGTATATATTACCACACACACTGCCCCCTGTAGATATTACCACACACACTGCTCCCTGTATATATTACCACACACGCTGCCCCCTGTAGATATTACCACACACTGCTCCCTGTAGATATTACCACACACACTGCTCCCTGTAGATATTACCACACACACTGCTCTCTGTAGATATTACCACACACTGCTCCCTGTAGATATTACCACACACTGCTCCCTCTAGATAATACCACACACATTGCTCCCTGTAGATATTACCACACACACTGCCCCCTGTAGATATTACCACACACACTGCCCCCTGTAGATAATACCACACACACTGCTCCCTGTAGATATTACCACACACACTGCTCCCTGTAGATATTACCACACACACTGCTCCCTGTAGATATTACCACACACTCCTCCCTGTAGATAATACCACACACACTGCCCCCTGTAGATATTACCACACACTGCTCCCTGTAGATATTACCACACACTGCTCCCTCTAGATAATACCACACACACTGCCCCCTGTAGATATTACCACACACACTGCTCCCTGTAGATATTACCACACACACTGCTCCCTGTATATATTACCACACACACTGCTCCCTGTAGATAATACCACACTCACTGCCCCCTGTATATATTACCACACACAGCCCCCTGTAGATATTACCACACACACTGCTCCCTGTAGATATTACCACACACTGCTCCCTGTATATATTACCACACACACTGCCCCCTGTAGATATTACCACACACACACTGCTCCCTGTATATATTACCACACACTGCTCCCTGTAGATATTACCACACACACTGCTCCCTGTATATATTACCACACACGCTGCTCCCTGTAGATATTACTACACACGCTGCCCCCTGTATATATTAACACACACACTGCTCCCCTGTAGATGTTACCACACACACTGCTCCCTGTAGATATTACCACACACACACTGCTCCCCTGTAGATATTACCACACACACTGCTCCCCTGTAGATATTACCACACACGCTGCTCCCTGTAAATATTACCACACACACTGCTCCCTGTAGATATTACCACACACACTGCTCCCTGTATATATTACCACACACGCTGCTCCCTGTAGATATTACCACACACACTGCTCCCTGTATATATTAACACACACACTGCCCCCTGTAGATAATACCACACACGCTGCTCCCTGTAGATATTACCACACACACTGCTCCCTGTAGATATTACCACACACACTGCTCCCTGTAGATATTACCACACACACTGCTCCCTGTAGATATTACCACACACACTGCTCCTTGTAGATATTACCACACACTGCTCCCCTGTAGATATTACCACACACACTGCTCCCTGTAGATATTACCACACACACTGCTCCCTGTAGATATTACCACACGCTGCTCCCTGTAGATATTACCACACACGCTGCTCCCTGTATATATTACCACACACACTGCTCCCTGTATATATTACCACACACACTGCTCCCTGTGTATATTACCACACACTGCTCCCCTGTAGATATTACCACACACACTGCTCCCTGTAGATATTACCACACGCTGCTCCCTGTATATATTACCACACACACTGCTCCCTGTAGATATTACCACACACACTGCTCCCTGTATATAATACCACACACTGCTCCCTGTAAATATTACCACACACGCTGCTCCCTGTAGATATTACCACACTCACTGCTCCCTGTAGATATTACCACACACACTGCTCCCTGTATATATTACCACACACACTGCTCCCTGTATATATTACCACACACTGCTCCCTGTATATATTACCACACACTGCTCCCTGTAGATATTACCACACACGCTGCTCCCTGTAGATAATACCACAGACACTGCTCCCTGTAGATATTACCACACACACACTGCTCCCTGTAGATATTACCACACACGCTGCTCCCTGTAGATATTACCACACACGCTGCTCCCTGTATATATTACCACACACACTGCTCCCTGTATATATTACCACACACACTGCTCCCTGTGTATATTACCACACACTGCTCCCCTGTAGATATTACCACACACACTGCTCCCTGTATATATTACCACACACACTGCTCCCTGTAGATATTACCACACGCTGCTCCCTGTATATATTACCACACACACTGCTCCCTGTAAATATTACCACACACGCTGCTCCCTGTAGATATTACCACACTCACTGCTCCCTGTAGATATTACCACACACACTGCTCCCTGTATATATTACCACACACACTGCTCCCTGTATATATTACCACACACTGCTCCCTGTATATATTACCACACACTGCTCCCTGTAGATATTACCACACACGCTGCTCCCTGTAGATAATACCACAGACACTGCTCCCTGTAGATATTACCACACACACACTGCTCCCTGTAGATATTACCACACACGCTGCTCCCTGTAGATATTACCACACACACTGCTCCCTGTAGATATTACCACACACACTGCTCCCTGTAGATATTACCACACACTGCCCCCTGTATATATTACCACACACACTGCTCCCTGTATATATTACCACACACACTGCCCCCTGTAGATATTACCACACACACTGCTCCCTGTATATATTACCACACACTGCTCCCTGTAGATATTACCACACACACTGCCCCCTGTAGATATTACCACACACTGCTCATTGTAGATATTACCACACACTGCTTCCTGTAGATATTACCACACACCGCTCCCTGTAGATAATACCACACACACTGCTCCCTGTATATATTACCACACACACTGCCCCCTGTAGATATTACCACACACACTGCTCCCTGTATATATTACCACACACTGCTCCCTGTAGATATTACCACACACACTGCCCCCTGTAGATATTACCACACACTGCTCCTTGTAGATATTACCACACACTGCTCCCTGTAGATATTACCACACACTGCTCCCTGTAGATAATACCACACACACTGCTCCCTGTATATATTACCACACACACTGCTCCCTGTAGATATTATCACACACACTGTTCCCTGTATATATTACCACACACACTGCTCCCTGTAGATATTACCACACACACTGCTCCCTGTATATATTACCACACACACTGCCCCCTGTAGATATTACCACACACTGCTCCCTGTATATATTACCACACACACTGCCGCCTGTAGATATTACCACACACTGTCCCCTGTAGATATTACCACACACACTGCTCCCTGTAGATATTACCACACACACTGCTCCCTGTATATATTACCACACACACTGCTCCCTGTAGATATTACCACACACTGCTCCCTGTAGATATTACCACACACACTGCCCCCGGTAGATATTACCACACGCTGCTCCCTGTAGATATTACCACACACTGCTCCCTGTATATATTACCACACACACTGCCCCCTGTAGATATTACCACACACACTGCTCCCTGTATATATTACCACACACGCTGCCCCCTGTAGATATTACCACACACTGCTCCCTGTAGATATTACCACACACACTGCTCCCTGTAGATATTACCACACACACTGCTCTCTGTAGATATTACCACACACTGCTCCCTGTAGATATTACCACACACTGCTCCCTCTAGATAATACCACACACATTGCTCCCTGTAGATATTACCACACACACTGCCCCCTGTAGATATTACCACACACACTGCCCCCTGTAGATAATACCACACACACTGCTCCCTGTAGATATTACCACACACACTGCTCCCTGTAGATATTACCACACACACTGCTCCCTGTAGATATTACCACACACACTGCTCTCTGTAGATATTACCACACACTGCTCCCTGTAGATATTACCACACACTGCTCCCTCTAGATAATACCACACACATTGCTCCCTGTAGATATTACCACACACACTGCTCCCTGTAGATATTACCACACACACTGCCCCCTGTAGATATTACCACACACACTGCCCCCTGTAGATAATACCACACACACTGCTCCCTGTAGATATTACCACACACACTGCTCCCTGTAGATATTACCACACACGCTGCTCCCTGTAGATATTACCACACACTCCTCCCTGTAGATAATACCACACACACTGCTCCCTGTAGATATTACCACACACACCGCCCCCTGTAGATATTACCACACACTGCTCCCTGTAGATATTACCACACACACTGCTCCCTGTAAATATTACCACACACGCTGCTCCCTGTAGATATTACCCCACACACTGTCCCCTGTATATATTACCACACACTGCTCCCTGTATATATTACCACACACACTGCTCCCTGTAGATATTACCACACACTGCCCCCTGTATATATTACCACACACACTGCTCCCTGTAGATATTACCACACACGCTGCTCCCTGTAGATATTACCACACACTGCTCCCTGTAGATATTACCACACACACTGCCCCCTGTATATATTACCACACACACTGCTCCCTGTAGATATTACCACACACACTGCTCCCTCTATATATTACCACACACGCTGCTCCCTGTAGATATTACCACACACTGCTCCCTGTAGATATTACCACACACACTGCCCCCTGTATATATTACCACACACGCTGCTCCCTGTAGATATTACCACACACTGCTCCCTGTAGATATTACCACACACACTGCCCCCTGTAGATATTACCACACACTGCTCCCTGTAGATATTACCACACACACTGCTCCCTGTAAATATTACCACACACGCTGCTCCCTGTAGATATTACCCCACACACTGCTCCCTGTAGATATTACCACACACTGCCCCCTGTATATATTACCACACACACTGCTCCCTGTAGATATTACCACACACGCTGCTCCCTGTAGATATTACCACACACTGCTCCCTGTAGATATTACCACACACACTGCCCCCTGTAGATATTACCACACACGCTGCTCCCTGTAGATATTACCACACACTGCTCCCTGTAGATATTACCACACACGCTGCTCCCTGTAGATATTACTACACACGCTGCCCCCTGTATATATTAACACACACACTGCTCCCTGTAGATATTACCACACACTGCCCCCTGTAGATATTACCACACACGCTGCTCCCTGTAGATATTACCACACACTGCTCCCTGTAGATATTACCACACACGCTGCTCCCTGTAGATATTACTACACACGCTGCCCCCTGTATATATTAACACACACACTGCTCCCTGTAGATATTACCACACACGCTGCCCCCTGTATATATTAACCCCTTCCCGCTCCTTGACGTACTATTACGTCATGGCAGCTGTATCGTTCGCGCTCCATGCCGTAATAGTACGTCTCGGGAGTAACGGCCGTTTCGGCCGTCCTCCCGACACATACAGGAGCTGTGACGCTGCTGTCTTGTTCAGCAGCTGTCACAGCTCCTACAGCGGGGACCGATCGCTGTGTCCCCGCTGATTAACCCCTTAAAAGCCGCGTTCTATAGAGATCGCGGCTTTTTAGGGGTTAAGCTGCCATCGCCGGCCTGCTACGCGATAGCGGCCGGCGATGGTGACTATGGCAACCGGACACCAAACAATGGCGTCCGGCTCTGCCATAGACGGAAGCCTAGTGGGTCCTGACAACGTCAGGACCCACTATGCTTGCTGTCAGTGAGTAGCTTACAGTTCTAATACACTGCACTACGCACGTAGTGCAGTGTATTAGAATAGCGATCAGGGCCTCCTGCCCTCATGTCCTAGTGGGACAAAGTAATAAAGTAAAAAAAAAGTTAAAAAAAGATGTGTAAAAATAAGAAAATAAAAGATTTAAAAGTATTAAAAGTAAAAATCCCCCTTTTTCCCTTATAAGTCCTTTATTATTAATAAAAATATATAAACAAACAAATAAACTATACATAATTGGTATCGCCGCGTCCGTAACGGCCTGAACTACAAAATTATTTCATTATTTATCCCGCGCGGTGAACGCCGTAAAATAAAATAATAATAACCCATACCAGAATCACAATTGTTTGGTCACTTCACCTCTCAAAAAATGGAATAGAAAGAGATCAAAAAGTCGCATGTACCTAAAAATGGTCCTGATCGAAACTACAGTTCGTTACGCAAAAAATAAGTCCTCGCACGGCTTTATTGATGGAAAATTAAAAACGTTATGGCTCTTAGAATAAGGTAACACAAAAAGGGAATGATTGTTTACAAAACGTATTTTATTGTGCAAACGCCATAAGACATAAAAAAAAACTATAAACATCTGGTATCGCCGTAATCGTATCGCCCCGCAGAATAAAGTGAATATGTCATTTATAGTGCACGGTGAACGCTGTAAAAAATAGAATAAAAAAACAATAGTACAATTGCTGTTTTTTAGTCACCACGCCACCTAAAAATAGAATAAAAACTGATCAAAAAGCCGCATGCACCCCAAGAAAACTGCAATGGATTCCTCAAGGGGTCTAGTTTCCAAATTGGGGTCACTTTTGGGGGGTTCCCAATGTTTTGGCACCACAAGACCTCTTCAAACCGGACATGGTGCCTAATAAAAAAGAGGCCTCATAATCCACTAGGTGCTCCTTTGCTTCGGAGGCCGGTGCTTCAGTCAATTACCGCACTAGGGCCACATGTGGGATATTTCTCTAAACTGCAGAATCTGGGCAATACGTATTAAGTTGTGTTTCTCTGATAAATCCTTTTGTGTTATAAAAAAAATGGTATAAAGAGGATTTTCTGACAAAAAAAATATGTCAATTTCACCTCTACTTTGCTCTAAATTCCTGTGAAACACCTAAAGGGTTCATAAACTTTCTAAATGCTGTTGTGAATACTTTGAGGGGTCTAGTTTCTAAAATGGGGTATTTGATAGGGGTTTCTAATATATGGGCCCCTCAAAGCAACTTCAGAACTGAACTGGAACCTAAAAAAATAAATAAATGAGGCAATACTTTGCTTCTTACATTATACTGATAATGAGCCGTGCCCACTCCGAGATGACCCCAGTTTTGACCGTTTGTATAAACGGAGACCCCTATTAGACCGTTCCAGTGCCCGGTATTCCCAGCATGCACCCCCGAGAAGTGTATTTCTATTGATGAGTCCTTGGTAGATTCCGCCAGTACCTGCGGGGTAAGAGGGCAAGGTATGGCGTGAAGATGTATAAGCTGCGAGAGGGCATCAGGGTATACCTACAGATTTAGGATATATAAAGGGGAGGACACCAGTATTCAGCCCCCAGAATGCCCCCCCCTTACTGGGAGTGAATGCAAAAATTGTGTGGGATTTGGTGCACCCCCTGCTGGATCAGGGTCACCACCTCTACCTGGATAATATTTATACCAGCGTCCCACTCTTCAACTGCCTCGCTTCCAGAAGTCCTGCGGCATGCGGCACTGCTAGAAGAAACCTGAGAGGCCTCCCTAAGACTCTGCAGGGCAAACGCTCAGAAGGGGTGAGAGCAGGGCACATTCTAGCAGCAACATATTGTGTGTCAAGTACAAGAGAGATGTCACACCAGTACCCATGTACCAGGACGAGGTACCAGTACAGAGACCCCCAAATCAGACTGCATCCTGGACTACAATAGGTACATGGGAGGGGTGGACTTGTCAGATCAAGCCCTGAAGCCCTACAGCGCCATGCGGTGTGGTATAAGAAGCCGGCCGGGCACATCATATAGATGGCATTGTACAGGGTGGGCCATTTATATGGATACACCTAAATAAAATGGGAATGGTTGGTGATATTAACTTCCTGTTTGTGGCACATTAGTATATGGGAGGGGGAAACTTTTCAAGCTGGGTGTTGACCATGGCGGCCATTTTTAAGTCAGCCATTTTGTATCCAACTTTAGTTTTTTCAATGGGAAGAGGGTCATGTGACACATCAAACTAATCGAGAATTTCACAAGAAAAACAATGGTGTGCTTGGTTTTAACGTTACTTTATTCTTTCATGAGTTATTTACAAGTTTCTGACCACTTATAAAATGTGTTCAAAGTGCTGCCCATTGTGTTGGATTGTCAATGCAACCCTCTTCTCCCACTCTTCACACACTGATAGCAACACCGCAGAAGAAATGCTAGCACAGGCTTCCAGTATCCGTAGTTTCAGTTGCTGCACATCTCGTATCTTCACAGCATAGACAATTGCCTTCAGATGACCCCAAAGATAAAAGTCTAAGGGGGTCAGATCGGGAGGCATTTCTTCTGCGGTGTTGCTATCAGTGTTTGAAGAGTGGGAGAAGAGGGTTGCATTGACAATCCAACACAATGGGCAACACTTTGAACACATTTTATAAGTGGTCAGAAACTTGTAAATAACTCATGAAAGAATAAAGTAACGTTAAAACCGAGCACACCATTGTTTTTCTTGTGAAATTCTCGATAAGTTTGATGTGTCACATGACTCTCTTCCCATTGAAAAAACTAAAGTTGGATACAAAATGGCTGACTTAAAAATGGCCGCCATGGTCAACACCCAGCTTGAAAAGTTTCCCCCCTCCCATATACTAATGTGCCACAAACAGGAAGTTAATATCACCAACCATTCCCATTTTATTTAGGTGTATCCATATAAATGGCCCACCCTGTACAATGTGTACGTGCTACGTCGATGTGCAGGCCAGACGGGAACTTTCCTGGAATTTCAAGATGTGATTATCAAGAACCTAATCTTTAGGGACCAGGAAGGGGGGGGGCACCCAGTATTTCTGGAGGCGAGGCCACACGCATCGTACCAGGGCAACACTTTCCAGGAGAAGTTCCCCAAACTGGCAAGAAGGGAAAAAGTCAAAAGAGGTACAAAGTCTGCTATAAGAGGGGGATAAGGAAGGACACAATATATCAATGTAACGCGTGTCCCGAATAACCAGAGCTCAGTATGAAAGTGTTTTAAAATGTATCATACATCCCTTGGTTTATAATTTACCCCAATTTTACTTACCCTGATGCACTCCGCACAGCTTATCCCCCCTCGTCTTTCCCCTCTGGGCCCTGCTGTGTGTCCAGGCAGCTGATAACAGCCACATGTAGGGTATTGCCATACCCGGGAGAACCCACATTACAGTTTATGGGGTGTATGTCTCCGGTCAAAATGCTCACTACACCTCTAGATGAATGCCTTAAGGGTGTAGTTATTAAAACGGGGTCACTTCTTGCGGGTTTCAACTGTACTGGTACCTCAGGGGCTTCTGCATACATGACTTCGCACTAGAAAATCCCCAGTAGGCCAAATGGTGGTCCTTTCCTTCTGAGCCCTCCCATGGGCCCAAACGGCAGTTTATCACAACAAATGGGGTATTGCGGCACTCAGAACAAATTGCGCAACAGAATGGGGTATTTTGTTTCTTGTGAAAATAAGAAATTTTCAGCCAAAACTACATATTATTTGAAAAAAATAATTTTGTTTTCATTCCCAGCCCAATTCAAATAAGTTCTGTGAAAAAACTATGGGGTCAAAATGGTCACAACACCCATAAATGAATTCCTTGAGGGGTGTAGTTTCCAAAATGGGGTCATTTGTGGTGGGTTTCTATTGCTTTGATACCTCTGGGGCTCTGCAAATGCGACATGACACCCGAAAACCAAACCAGCAAAATCTGTACTCCAAAGAACACACAGCGCTCCTTTCCTTCTGAGCCCTCCCATGGGCCCAAACGGCAGTTTATCACCACAAATGGGGTATTGCCGCACTCAGGACAAATTGGGCAACAAAATGGAGTATTTTATTTCTTGTGAAAATAAGAATTTTTGAGCTAAAATGACATATTATTGGAAAAAATATATATTTTTTAAATTCCCAGCCCAATTCAAATAAGTTCTGTGAAGAAACTATGGAGTCTAAATGGTCACATTACCCATAAATGAATTCCTTGAGGGGTGTAGTTTCCAAAATGGGGTCACTTCTGGTGGGTTTCCATTGCTTTGATATCTCTGGGGCTCTGCAAATGCGACATGGCACCCGAAAACCAAACCAGCAAAATCTGTACTCCAAAGAACACACAGCGCTCCTTCCCTTCTGAGGCCTCCCATGGGCCCAAACGGCAGTTTATTGCCACAAATGGGGTATTGATGCACTCAGGAGAAATTGGGCAACAAAATTGAGTATTTTGTTCCCTGAGAAAATAAGAAATTTTGGTAAAAAATTACATCTTATTGGAAAAAATGTCATTTTTTTAATGTCACAGCCCAATTGAAATAGGTGCTGTGAAAAAACTGTGTGGTCAAAATGCTAACAACAACCATAAATGAATTCCTTGAGGGGTGTAGTTTCCAAAATGGGGTCACTTCTTGGGGGTTTCCATTGCTTTGATACCTCTGAGGCTCTGCAAATGCGACATGGCACCCGAAAACCAATCCAACAAAATCTGGACTCCAACAAACATATAGCGCTCCTTTCCTTCTGAGCCCTCCCATGGGCCCAAACGGCAGTTTATCACCACAAATGGGGTATTGCCACACTAAGGACAAATTGGGCAACAAAATGGGGTATTTTGTTCCCTGTGAAAATAAGAAATTTTGATCACAAATGACATTTTATTGGAAAAAATGACATTTTTTTCATTTCAGAGCCCAATTCAAATACGTGCTGTGAAATAACTGTGCGGTCAAAATTGTAACAACAACCCTAAATGAATTCCTTGAGGGGTGTAGTTTCCAAAATGGGGTCACTTTTGGGGGATTCCTACTGTTTTGGCACCTCAACACCTCTTCAAACCTGGCATGCTGCCTAAAATATATTCTAATAAAAAAAGAGGACTCAAAATGCACTAGGTGCTTCTTTGCTTCTAGGGCTTGTGTTTTAGTCCACGAGCGCAGTAGGGCCACATGTGGGACATTTCTAAAAACTGCAGAATCTGGACAATACATATTTAGTAGTGTTTCTCTGGTAAAACCTTCTGTGTTACAGAAAAAAAACTGAATAAAATTGAAATTCAGAAAGAAAAATGAAATTTGCAAATTTCACCTCCACTTTGCTTTAATTCCTGTGAAATGCCTGAAGGGTTTAAAAACTTTCTAACTGCTGTTTTGAATACTTTGAGGGGTCTAGTTTTTAAAATGGGGTGTTTTATCAGGGTTTCTAATACATAGGCCCCTCAAAACCACTTCAGAACTCAAGAGGTACCTTAAAAAAAAGGCTTTTGAAATTTTCTTAAAAATATGAGAAATTGCTGTTTATGTTCTAAGCCTTGTAACGTCCAAGAAAAATAAAATAATGTTCAAAAAATGATGCCAATCTAAAGTAGACATATGGGAAATGTGAACTAGTAACTATTTTGGGTGGTATAACCGTCTGTTTTACAAGCAGAAGCATTTAAATTCTGAAAAATGCAATTTTTTCAAAATTTTCTCTACATTTTGCAATTTTTCACCAATAAACACTGAATATATCGACCAAATTTTACCACGAACATGAAGCCCAATGTGTCACGAGAAAACAGTCTCAGAATCGCTTGGGTAGGTTTAAGCATTCCGACGTTATTACCACATAAAGTGAAATATGTCAGATTTGAAAAATGGGCTCTGAGCCTTAAGGCCAAAACTAGGCTGCGTCCTTAAGGGGTTAACACACACACTGCTCCCCTGTAGATGTTACCACACACTGCTCCCTGTATATATTACCACACACTGCTCCCTGTAGATATTACCACACACACACTGCTCCCCTGTAGATATTACCACACACACTGCTCCCCTGTAGATATTACCACACACGCTGCTCCCTGTAAATATTACCACACACACTGCTCCCTGTAGATATTACCACACACACTGCTCCCTGTATATATTACCACACACGCTGCTCCCTGTAGATATTACCACACACACTGCTCCCTGTATATATTACCACACACACTGCTCCCTGTATATATTACCACACACTGCTCCCTGTATATATTACCACACACACTGCCCCCTGTAGATAATACCACACACACTGCTCCCTGTAGATATTACCACTCACACTGCTCCCTGTAGATATTACCACACACACTGCTCCCTGTAGATATTACCACACACTGCTCCCCTGTAGATATTACCACACACACTGCTCCCTGTAGATATTACCACACACTGCCCCCTGTATATATTACCACACACACTGCTCCCTGTAGATATTACCACACACTGCCCCCTGTATATATTACCACACACACTGCTCCCTGTAGATATTACCACACACACTGCTCCCTGTATATATTACCACACACACTGCTCCCTGTATATATTACCACACACTGCTCCCTGTATATATTACCAGACACACTGCTCCCTGTATATATTACCACACACACTGCTCCCTGTATATATTACCACACACACTGCTCCCTGTATATATTACCACACACACTGCTCCCTGTAGATATTACCACACACGCTGCTCCCTGTAGATATTACCACACACACTGCTCCCTGTATATATTACCACACACACTGCTCCCTGTAGATATTACCACACACACTGCTCCCTGTATATATTACCACACACACTGCTCCCTGTAGATATTACCACACACTGCTCACTGTATATATTACCACACACTGCTCCCTGTAGATATTACCACACACGCTGCCCCCTGTATATATTACCACACACACTGCTCCCTGTAGATAATACCACACACTGCTCCCTGTATATATTACCACACACACTGCTCCCTGTAGATATTACCACACACTGCTCCCTGTATATATTACCACACACACTGCTCCCTGTATATATTACCACACACTGCTCCCCTGTAGATATTACCACACACGCTGCTCCCTGTAGATATTACCACACACACTGCTCCCTGTAGATATTACCACACACACTGCTCCCTGTATATATTACCACACACACTGCTCCCTGTATATATTACCACACACTGCTCCCTGTATATATTACCACACACTGCTCCCTGTAGATATTACCACACACGCTGCTCCCTGTATATATTACCACACACACTGCTCCCTGTAGATATTACCACACACACTGCTCCCTGTATATATTACCACACACACTGCTCCCTGTATATATTACCACACACACTGCCCCCTGTAGATAATACCACACACACTGCTCCCTGTAGATATTACCACACACTGCTCCCTGTAGATAATACCACACACACTGCTCCCTGTATATATTACCACACACACTGCTCCCTGTAGATATTACCACACACACTGTTCCCTGTATATATTACCACACACACTGCTCCCTGTAGATATTACCACACATAGCTCCCTGTATATATTACCACACACACTGCCGCCTGTAGATATTACCACACACTGTCCCCTGTAGATATTACCACACACACTGCTCCCTGTAGATATTACCACACACACTGCTCCCTGTATATATTACCACACACACTGCTCCCTGTAGATATTACCACACACTGCTCCCTGTAGATATTACCACACACACTGCCCCCTGTAGATATTACCACACACGCTGCTCCCTGTAGATATTACCACACACTGCTCCCTGTATATATTACCACACACACTGCCCCCTGTAGATATTACCACACACACTGCTCCCTGTATATATTACCACACACGCTGCCCCCTGTAGATATTACCACACACTGCTCCCTGTAGATATTACCACACACACTGCTCCCTGTAGATATTACCACACACACTGCTCCCTGTAGATATTACCACACACGCTGCTCCCTGTAGATATTACCACACACACTGCTCTCTGTAGATATTACCACACACACTGTTCCCTGTAGATATTACCACACACTGCTCCCTCTAGATAATACCACACACATTGCTCCCTGTAGATATTACCACACACACTGCCCCCTGTAGATATTACCACACACTGCTCCCTGTAGATATTACCACACACACTGCTCCCTGTAGATATTACCACACACACTGCTCCCTGTAGATATTACCACACACTGCCCCCTGTAGATATTACCACACACACTGCTCCCTGTATATATTACCACACACACTGCTCCCTGTAGATATTACCACACACACTGCTCTCTGTATATATTACCACACACTGCCCCCTGTATATATTACCACACACACTGCTCCCTGTAGATATTACCACACACACTGCTCCCTGTAGAAATTACCACACACACTGCTCCCTGTAGATATTACCACACACACTGCTCCCTGTAGATATTACCACACACACTGCTCCCTGTAGATATTACCACACACACTGCTCCCTGTAGATATTACCACACACTGCTCCCTGTAGATATTACCACACACACTGCTCCCTGTATATATTACCACACACACTGCTCCCTGTAGATATTACCACACACACTGCTCCCTGTATATATTACCACACACACTGCTCCCTGTGTATATTACCACACACACTGCTCCCTGTATATATTACCACACACACTGTCCCCTGTAGATATTACCACACACACTGCTCCCTGTAGATATTACCACACACACTGCTCCCTGTAGATAATACCACACACACTGCTCCCTGTAGATATTACCACACACACTGCCCCCTGTAGATATTACCACACACTGTCCCCTGTAGATATTACCACACACACTGCTCCCTGTAGATATTACCACACACGCTGCTCCCTGTAGATATTACCACACACTGCTCCCTGTAGATATTACCACACACACTGCTCCCTGTAGATATTACCACACACTGCTCCCTGTAGATATTACCACACACGCTGCTCCCTATAGATATTACCACACACTGCTCCCTGTATATATTACCACACACACTGCTCCCTGTAGATATTACCACACACTGCTCCCCTGTAGATATTACCACACACACTGCTCCCTGTAGATATTACCACACACACTGCTCCCTGTATATATTACCACACGCTGCTCCCTGTAAATATTACCACACACGCTGCTCCCTGTAGATA